>NC_141067.1:28119453-28161953 GCF_041138505.1 Cibotium barometz
TCGTCGAGTTTTGGTGTTGTTTTGAGCATAGTCGAGCGTGTTTTGGAGCGTGCAGGATAGGGACTCTACAGGGACAGATTTCCTTGAAGCAAGGGGTGAAATCGAGGTGCCTATTCCACATTTTTGTGCCTGTTCATGCGAATGGGTCATGATCGTGTGGAATTATCTCTTTCTCTCCCCTGTGAAGTGCTGGAGCAGTTCTTTAGTTAGGGGTGAGATCCCTCTAGCTACTCACGTGATTACCGTCCCTGTGATTGCATTGGGCATGGTTGTCACGAAGTACTAGAGTCCTTTCCTCGTGACAGCTCTCCCAATTTTTCCAGTAGTTGATTTTGCGCCGGAATGCTGCCGGATTTTGCCCAGAATTCCCTGTGTTAGAAAAATTTGGTGAGAAGTGAGAGGAGAGAGAAAATCTAGTAAAATTGGTGAATGTAAAATGAATTGCAACCTTGCATCACAATGTGTGACCACTTAGGGTGGTTTTCTATGCAATTTGGGCGACAAGGGCACTAGAGGAAGTGTGGAGCAGTAGGGGCAAAGAGTTATACTGAACTTCTGGTGTTGTTGGTGATCTTCTTTCCCTAGAAAAGATCCTGCCGAGGAATGGGTGAGCACATGGTGTGGTCCTGAGCATCCCCATCGTTTCCGAAGGTTTGAGGAAAGTGTGAGCTGTTGAAGCGACAAGCAGGTGTTCTTCTTCCGTAAAATTCCATCGCAGTGATCCTGAGCACGGTGGAGTGTTCCCAAGCTATAGGATAGCTTGTGTAAGGTTGGAAGAAGGTGTTTGGTTAGTGAAAGTGGTAATTTCCCTGTGGTTTTCCCTTCGTCCAGTCTTCTTCGTGAAAGTCCTACCATATAGCGGGTGAGACAGCGGTGTATGCCCAACTCACCTAGTGCTACGGAGGTTGAAGAAGGGTGAATCTGGCAATTAAGGGCGACCCTTTTGGGTGTGGGTGGTGAGGTGAAGTCAGTGATTTTGTGATTTCGTCCAGCCGTAGCTGGTGGTGCCCCTGTTTTTGGTGTTTGGTATATTCCGAGCTCGGTGGGAGAAACGCTATAGAGGCATTCCCCACTTCACTTTTTCTCCCGATAGTCTTTGGTGCCCCCACTGAGGAATTTTCTCTAGTACCTTCAGTTTGCAAGTGAAAGAAATGGCGTTTGCCTATCGAGAATTTCATGGCAGCTCCGGCGAGAATGTTATGACTTTCTTGGAGCAGATGGAGGTTGCGTGTATAAGAAACCACATTATAGATCAGGCATAGGTCTTACGGTTGCTGCAAATATTTGTAAAAGGAGATGCGAGGAAATGGCTTACCAGGTTTGACGCCGAGCAAGCTGCAGCCAACCCTCCTGTTGTGGTTACAGCAGAAGTGGTCAAAGAAGCCCTGAAGCAGCAATTTCGAAGCGTGAGGGATGCAGATAAGACCTGGCAAATTGTGAAGACCCTACGACAGGGAGAAAATCAGGTGGTGGAGTTCTTTGTCAAGCAATTTGAAGAGGTCTAGGAGCAGCTATGCCTAGCCTTGATGCCAGAACAACCCCCTGCCATGATGAAAAAAGATAGCTTCATAGCAAGTCTGAAGCCGGCATTACGATGGAGAGTGGAGTTAAAGCCAGCTAGCTTTGCAGATGCAGTCAAAGTGGCAAAGAACAAAGAATGGAAAGCTCAAAGGCTTATCGAGTTGGGAGTAGGGACTCCCGAAGACAGATTGGAATTGAGAAGGACTGAAGTGGCTCCTACGGTTGTTAGAGGAATTCTGCCGGTGTGGCAGAGAAACAGGTGGTGCAACCCCTGGCAGTAGGAGGAGATGACGACATGAAGAAAGATGTCAAGCAAATGGTGGACCTAATGCAGAATCTGTCCCTGAATTTGATGAATAATCCAGGAGGCGGTGGCAGAGGTAGAGGAAGAGGTGCAGGATCTGGAGGTGGACGAGGATTTTATGGCGGAAGAAGGCCTCCACCTACATGTTATAATTGTGGCGAGCTAGGCCACTACTCTCACGAGTGCGACAAGCCTCCCAGGGCTGGAGGAGACATGTTTTCCCTGCCATCTCATACACTTGACAGGTCCAATGACTATGGGATTGAAATTAAAGGTGAGCCAAGCACTAGTAGGTTCATTGCATAGGAGAAAGGTAAAGCGAAAGCGGTGAATGTGATCACCCTAGAGAAGGCCAAGCAGGTGGAGCCAGATGTTATGCCAGTGGGCAAGAGGACTACTGAAGAAAGAGAGCCCAATAGAGGGATTATGGGTCCCAGTAAAAAGAAAGGCAAAGAGAAGGAAGGTGATGATGCGGCCACCAAGAAGAAACGGAGGCCCAGAAGGAAGTTCGAAACATCCGATTTTCCCATAGGGGAAGGGCAACCTGACTATAGCCTCAAGGACGATATTTGTAGCAGGAAAGCTGACATTTCTTTTGGATAGCTGATTGGAATGATTCCTAGAATCCGAAGGCAATGGAAGCAACTGGCCAATCCAATTGAAAAGGAAGCCAAGCGGGGGTCAGTAAGGATTATGTCTGTGGGTGAACTCCCAGATATTTGCCCAGTAGTCGAAGCCTGACATAAGGGAAAGAGCATGGGACATGCTTATGTTGATGGAGGTGCCCAAATCTACGTTATCACCCACTCATGTGTGGAGAAACTTGATCTCACTATTGTCGGGAATTCTGGATTCCGCATTCGAATGGCCAACCATGCAAGGGTCAAATGCTTGGGGATGATTAGAGATCTGGAAGTGAAGGCATTCAATGTAAAAGCTTTAATCGACTGTCATGTGATGCCTGCTGGAATTGGAGCCTTCCCTCTCATACTTGGAAGGCCTTGGCTAAGAGCGGTGGGAGCTATGCAAGATTGGAAGAAGGGAGTTATCAGCCTGTCTGACAGGAAGGGTGATGTCAAGAAGTTTAGTATGGAGACTAAGCAGCAGATTTTGGAGGAAGAAGATGAAGAGGAAAGCGGTGAAGATGAAGGATCTGACAGCACCTCTGATTTTGAAGAAGACTTCAGCACTACTTCGGAAAGTGAAGACGAAGGAGATGTTTCTTTCCTGATAGCAGATGAAGAAGAGCAGGAGAAAGAGGTTAATGTGGACCAGGTACAAGAGGAAAATATGCTTAATCCATATGATGAAATTGAGGAGCTTATGCAGCCGAAGATGGATCCTACTCTTAAGCAGGAAATGATTGACAAAATGTTGAGTCTTGACTTGTTTCCAGTGGAAGTGGACAAGTATAAAAGTATGCTGTCTAAGTTTCCAGACCTGTTTGTCACATCATATGAAGAAATCAGAGGATTTCAGGGGGAAGATCTTCATATAGAGCTGAAAGAAGGTGCTCAACCTGTGCGACAGAAGCTGAGAAGAATGGGTAAAGAGCAGATGCAAGCTCTCAAAGATGAAGTGGACAAACTTCTGAAGGCGGGTTTCATTTACCCTGTGGAGACAACAGAGTGGGTGAGCCCTGTTGTGGTGACACCTAAAAAGGATGGAAAATGGAGGGTCTGTGTGGATTTTACTATTAATGTTTTGTTTAGGGGTCTATAATCTATCACTAACCTCTTTTTCCCCCTAATCTACTCTGCATGGTTATTGACATAGAATGCCCTGCAAGCCCATGGGCTCCTACTCTTTTCTACAATTCCCTTCTCTATGAGTGCAGTGATCTCCCTTCTCATTAATTCGGTGTCCTCTAAGCTCATGCCTGGACTGGTATTTGGGGAGTTACTTAGCTCAATGGGATAAGGATAAGATTGGGCTATGACTCATTTCTCCATATGGGAAAATTGGGGATCTCCCACCTCAGGGGGTTAGGTGTCACTTGTTAGAATTAATCAATTTTATTATTGGGATCTAGATGAAGATATCGGACCTTTTTAAGGGGACACTTGGCCTTTGGTGAAAAATTTGGAGGGGGGGGGGAGAAAGGAAAAACGAAATCGTTTTTCTCTGCTACTCTCAAGGTTTTTCAGCCGAACGTAAGAAAGCAGAGGGGGGGAGACTCACTGTGCGGAGACGAGTGTGGGTGCCCTTTTTCTGTCTCAACGCCAGTGAGGAGGAGGTGTGTGTGTCCTATTGCTGCCCCAGTAGAAGTGTGTGTGTATGTGCTAAGGGGGATTCCCTCTCCTTAATAGCTCACTCCCTCTTTCTCTTTCCCTCATACTCAAACTTGAGCCCTAATCCGGCAATCTCTGAAGACGACCTCTTCAAAGCAAAAGGCTTGGGGAGTCTAGATTGATTACATTGGGGCTTTGGAGCTGGATCCTACTCCTCAAGCGGGTACGGTGAGTGGTTTTATTTTTCTCTATCAATGGTTGCTATGAATCAATTTTGATAATAAGCATGATGAGGATGACAATGAGAGTACTGATCGAGGGTTAAGAGGGAAGTGGAATATGTGAATGTGAAATTGGTGAAATATTTTAAAGGAAAAAAAAAGGGTAAGCTATGAAGTATCTTCAGAATGGATGTGGGCTTATGATGAAGTGTAAGGGAGTAGTATCTTAGGTTGGTTGATTTGCTATATGTGAAGTATTGCTTGAAGTAATGATACGTTAATCCGGCATGCTGTAGTCGTGAATGAAATCCTTGTTGTGGGTGGTGTAACTCCCGGGGGAGCCTAGCCATTAGGCTCCAGCTCTTTTTCTCTATGTGCCATTGTGTAGTTTTATCGTAGGGAATTGTCAAACCGTCGCACATGAGCTACGAAAAGCTACAAGCATGCAAACCAATATGCCATGGCTAAGCTCAAACACATACGCAGTCAAGGAGTTGTCACTCACCTTGTGAATACATTGGAGTAGAGGGATCGTCCTGCCGTGATGAAGAAGAAGCACTCGTGGGTAATGCTCGACCTCCTCGCTCGCCGGCTCGCGCACGCGTCAATGCTCAATCGCACACACACTCTCTCTCTCTCACACACATGCTCAAGCATACATAACAAGCAAGCTAATGCTCTAATTAGGCACACAAGCAAAGATTAATAAGAGATTAGAGTAGAGAGCAAGAGCACTACTTAGCATTGCACTTTGGAGAATGATACATTTTAGGGTTACATTGGCCTTTATACTCTAGCCATGAGTTCATACTTTGGGCGGCCAAAACTTAAGTTTTCCAGGCTTCTTTAGGCTTCTCAAGGTGCCCAATTAGGTCTCAATTTTTTGCTTAATTTTTTTGAATTTGTTTGGTATTTTTGGGTGCTTTTTAATTTTTTTGCTTTTTAGAGTTTTTTTAATTTTTGGGTGCTTTTTAATTTTTTTGCTTTTTCGAGTTTTTTTTTGTTTTTTTTTGTATTTTTTAGAATTTTTTCTTTCCCTTTTCCTCACGAACAGCTCAAAATATTTTTTGGGAGGTCAACATATAGTTTCTAGTTGGAGAGTCGTCAGTTGGTCTTTATTGTTGACTGAATTTGCGACCTATGGCACGCTTTGACCGTTCTCCTAACCCTCAATAATGAGACCTTAATGGCCAAATGTATTGCCGTGTGTGAGGCACTCAATTTTTGAGGTTTGTGAATAAGTGCTTGAGAAACCCTTGGTCGTGTCCTATTGCTTAATTAGGTGGAAACCCTTCAAATTTTGAGACAAGGTGATGGGTGACCGGGGGTGTGTGCGTAGCACACGCTAGAGACTAGAGAGAGGAAAAAAAGCGGGATGATGTCTTGAACAATTGATCGGCAATCCCTATTGAGTTTCGTGTACACAGAGAAGGAGGACTAGAAGAGGCAAAAGACCTCTACTCCTAGTGGTAATGGCACGCACGATCTATGGAAGGATTATTTGAGGAGCCCCTCAAGTGGCAGCGCAACAAGCCGAGCCTAACCTTCCTAGACTTTAAGCATAAAGTTTCATGGGGTCCTTTGGAGGTGGGACGTAGGTCCAGAGAGAGAGAGAGAGAGAGAGAGAGAGAGAGGTCTGGGAGACGGGGCTATGTGTAGGGTCGGTGTGAGTGTGTGAAGTGTGAGTGTGTGTATGTGTGGGTGGTGTGAGTGGGTGTGTGTGTATATTTAGTAGGGGGTGTGTGTGTGTTATGGTGTGGTGTGTGTATTTTTTATTTTTATTTTTAAATAAAAAAATTTGTGTGTGGTGTGTGAGTGTGTGTAAGTTATTGGGTGAGTATATGTGGTGTGTAAGTATGTGGTGTGTAAGTTATTGGGTGAGTGTATGTGGTGTGTAAGTATATGGTATGTGGTGTTAACTTCTTTTTTATTTGTTGTTTTCTTTTCTTTTCTTTTTCTTTTTGTTTTGTTTGGGACATGGGTTGTCAGTTTGGTTTCTTCTTCTTCCCTTTTTTTTTTGCTTTGACTTTTTGGTTTTTGGTTTGGTTGGTTTCCTTTTTAGTTTTGTTTTGTTTTTGTCAGTTTTGTTTTTTCTTTGTTTCTTTTCTTTTCTTTTTGTTTATGCTTATTGTTTCTTTTTTTTTTCTTTTTCCTTTTTGGGTTTGTTTTTCTTTTGTGGTAGGGTGTGTGCGTGTGAGTGTGTAGGGTGTGTGTGTATGGTAGGTGATGTGTGTACGTGTTAGTGCGTAGGGTGTGTGCGTATGAGTGTGTGTGTTAGTGCATAGGGTGTGTGTATGTGGTGTGTGTATGTGTTGTGTGGGGTGTGTGTGTGTGTGTGTGTGTGTGTGAGTGTGTATGTGGTGTGTGGGGGGGTGTATGTGTGTGAGTGTATAGAGTGAGTGTGTATATGTGTGTAGGTTTAATGGGGTATGTGCGGGATTTTGGAAGTTCATCGGTGAAAAATACACTAAAGGCCGGTTTTTCGTGAACACTAGAGAAACGGGGTTATTAGTATGAGCGTGTGTTGTGTGTGCGATCGAAATGCGACAAAACATATGCAAAATGTAGCCAAATCAAGTACACATTGCATCCCAACGCCGCCTACTTCAAGTGCGCACACACACACGATTTCGACCAAATTCCGTGTACACTCTTACGTAAATCATAACATCATTATGGACAATTCAAGAACACACGCGTGTTTTTGATCGATTTTTGCCCAATTTTAAATGGAAATCACTTTGCCATACTTCTTAAATCAAAATTTCAATGGCAATTGAATGCACACACATGTAAAATGCGAGAATAAATCGCAATTAGCGCCCAAAGTTCGCCAGTTACACGTACGCTTACACACACATAGCAATCTGCACGCACACAAAACTTTTTAGCCCAATTTCGTGCACAATCGAGTTCGAATTACAATGCCTTAGTGCACAAAGCAAATTGCCATCGCCAATTAATGAAATACACAAGTGAATTTGGGGTAATTAGAGAAAATTAGCACTAAAATTTCCCAAAATTAAGTGCACACACGCATGGCAAATTTCAACGTAATTTCACACAGAATTGTATACAATCAAGTCCTATGAAATTAGCCTTGTGTGACATTCACTTGCATAGAAATTTGAGAAATTTCGATAGCATAACGGCACTAATTTGCTCTTCGAAAAAACTTCCGGAATTACATCACGCTTTGCAAATTGCGCACACACACATACATTTCTATGCCTCTCCGTAAGGTGAACAAGATTATGTGCTCAATTTCTGTAAATTGTGATTAAGAAGCTTAATTTTTTGTGATTAAGAAAAATAACATAAGAGGGAAAAATTACAAAATGGAAAAAGAATGCTTGAAACTTGAAATTACTGAAATTAAATGCAATCAAACAACAAATTGAACTTAAAACATGCAAGAATTAAACAAATTGAATGCAAAAAACATGAAATTACATAAAGATTTGACAAAAATCAAAGGAATTGGGGGGTTTTCTAATCTAATCACCACTCTTTCTCTTCCTTCCTACTCTAATTACCTCTATCCAAATGCGTTCAAGGCGCAAATGGAGCTTGGCGAAGAGACTATTCCCCGGCAGTGGCGCCAAAAATGTGTAGTTTTGTCGTAGGGAATTGTCAAACCGCCGCACACGAGCTACGAAAAGCTACAAGTATGCAAACCAATATGCCATGGCTAAGCTAAAACACACATGCGGTCAAGGAGTTGTCACTCACCTTGTGAATACATTGGAGTAGAGGGATCGTGCTGCCGTGATGAAGAAGAAGCACTCGCGGGTAATGCTCGACCTCCTCGCTCGCCGGCTCACGCACGCGTTAATGCTCAATCGCACACACACTCTCTCTCTCACACACACATGCTCAAGCATACATAACAAGCAAGCTAATGCTCTAATTAGGCACACAAGCAAAGATTAATAAGAGATTAGAGTAGAGAGCAAGAGCACTACTTAGCATTGCACTTTGGAGAATGATACATTTTAGGGTTACATTGGCCTTTATACTCTAGCCATGAGTTCATACTTTGGGCGGCCAAAACTTAAGTATTCAATGGCATGACTTTCTAGCTGGCAATAGTTGTTGCAACCCTAACTCTTTCAATCCCGTGGTACGCCTTTCATAGACAAGCGATGATCACCACGTAAAGTAATACAATATGCGACATCTATGTGAAAACCGTCATGTCGAGCGCTGGTGGCCGAAAAGGTAATAAGTGAAGTGCGGTAGCCGCCATCGATGAAGTAGAGGTCTCCGTCAGCGGTTAATAGCCATTCTCAGTACTCATGTCGTATTGAAAGTGATTAGATGGTACTCTTGTCGTATTGGAGTCAATGTAAGGTGCATGTGAAATCCTTGCCCTATTGTAATGGTTAGGTGCATGAGGCATTCCTACCGTAGAGTTATGGTTATGGGCAGGGGATGCTCATGCCATAACAGGGAAAGGATGCATGTACGGGAGGCCTTGCCACGATGGTACAAGCTACCCTTGCCGCATCGGAATGGCAGGATCTATGGGGAAAACTTGCCGTGTTGACAATGGATAAGTAGGGGTTATGTTCTTACCGCATTGATTGGTCCTGCCATATGTGTATAATAACGCAAAAGGTGATGTTTTGGCTTGTTGATTCGTGATTTGTTGATTGTGGGCAACTAACCGAGAGGACCACGCCCACTAGGAGTTGAGAGAAGTCGTAAATCACTATCTTCCTGCTTGTTGAAGTCATCAAAGAAAAGGGAAAATCTTTTGTTTACTTTAATATAAAAGCTGATGATGAAACTGATGATGAAAAAAAGGTGTAATGTTTGATCTGGTAATGAATTGTTAAGGTGAGCAGGGCAAGCCTTGGATAACTCTAGCAGGAAAAAAAAAAGAGAAAGAAGACATGAGCTTCACGACTTCTAAATATGAACGTCAAATAGATTGGCGTTTAAAAATCCTGAAGAATTGATTTTAATGTTGTATGTAAAAAGAAATCATTGAACTTGAAAGTAGGATGTCGTAATTCTGTTGATGAAAAAGGGAGAATTGGATTGAACCTAGCTGTTAGGTATGATATCAAGATTCCATAGTTAAGCTCCAACGTAACCGCAGAGGAAGGAGAAGTTTTTCAAAAAAACTTTTGCAAGGCATATACAGTCAACTTTTTTACAAAGACTCCAACTCCACTTCACTCCACACACCACTGTGGTAGTTATGCAATAAAAATACAAGTGTTTTTTGCCCTGTGTGAAAAAGCCAGTGAGTCTTTACTAAGAAAAAACAAATTATAATGGGACTTTGGGGTTAGGGATGTTTCCCATGCTAATGATATTGGAAAAATACGTTAGGTGAATGGAAATCCATCTTAAATGCGTCCATGGTGAGAGTGTGAAGGAAGGGAGGACCAGCATGAATTTTTTTTATGATTGTGTGCAATCCTTGCAACCTCTGAGCGTTGGAATAATCCGGGGATGTTTCCTATGCATCATGAAGCCAAGATGGCCAATTTGGGTTTGTTTGATGTGCCAAAGCCAAGAGATAGCTCCCCTGCGATGTTTTGGCAAAATTGGTGAAGTAATCCTTTGGTAAAAGTCCCGTCGGAGTCATGGAAACGCACAGTGGTGTATGCCAGGGCCTAGTACCATCTCCAAGGGTTTGAGGTGAGTTTTTGACGGGTTTTTGGTGAGTTTTTCTCTCTCCATAAAAGTCCGGTCATAAGCGGATTGACTATCATGAAAAACTTTCAACTAAAGAGCGAAAGGAAAAAACAAATTGTGCTACAGCCATCGATATATGCCATGGTATACCTGACGATATACATGCATGTCGGTAAAACCCTTCCTATAAACATCAGTATGACCATCAATATATGTTTTCGTCGATATATTTCACCGGAATATACCCGTTGGTATACCCGTCGGTATACCCATTGGTATACACCACGGTATACCCGACGGTATTATGTGCAATGACCATTGCTATATATTTCTTTGTCCGTATATTTTGATAGTATGTCCGTCAGTATTTGGGTTATACTGGCTTCTGTACCAACGCGCTTATCGACGACGAGCATACTGATGCGGCCAAAAACGTTGAGAGCCCAAGACTAGATGAGCACCAAAAAAATAGTAAAACAAATGGCCCGTAAGGCAATAAAATCCACCATGTAAACAAAACTTTAGAAAATGCTCATTCTTTACTGAAGCATCATCATGGGAAACTTCAACAGTTGGATTTATCAAACAAAGCAATTTTAACCATTGTCATGAAATTCTCTAGAGCTCGCCGCCCCCTCCCCCCCCCCCCCCTTGTAGGTGTTGGAACACGAGGAGACCCGCAAGAGCTTACCATACAACTTCACTTCTCTTACACCCCAACATCATGCACCAATCAGGAGCTATGTACTGAATAAAAAGAAGCCTGCATCATGGCCGCAACCTCATCAAGAACGACCTTGCCTCATCCAACATGGGATCTAATGACAGTACAGGTTCCTATGTCATCTCGACATTTGTGCATGACTCATTCTTTTCATAGCAGAAAGCTAGCATGGCAAGAACCTTGGGATTATATGGCGTGATCTTAAGCGATTTCTTGAAATCTGCGATGGCAGCCTCAAGGTTGCAGTGACTTTAGAAGTTGCAAGGAGAAGGCTACCGCGCTTCATGCAAGGGCTTCAGACCCAAGAGAGGGTAGTGTCCATGGATCGGATGGCAGCAAACAAAAAGGCCTTGCTGGACAAGGGCAATGTATTTTAAAACATGGCAAGCATTATCAACAGGGTCAAGGAAGATGGGCATGTCGACCTCTGTGCTAGCTTCTTTTTCAATTTTCAAGAGAGCAAGCTTCCAAAGGCTTAGCCTATTCTGCTAAAAAAAGCTATAAAATCTAATTGACTTTTTCCTAAAAAAGCTATCTATTCTCCAAAAATATGTAACTTTTAGGTATAATTAAAATCTTTTGTATTTAAAACTATACATTTCTAGCTAACTCAAGAGGTGGCCTATTTTCAAGGCCCCCCACCCTATAGACCTTGCGTTAGAAGCCATTAGTACTCCCAACAAAGGAAGCATTCCCCTCTAACATTTAGGATGCATGGAGGCCTTCTAGCTCCATGTTGGGTATGTGAACCGTTGCTTTCTAGATTGAACACTCACCCCATGTGAGCTCAAATAGAAAAGACGTTATTCAACATCTCACCGAGCTTATGAGCTATATTTATCTACCAGACCTTAAAAAAGCCTAGGCACACACACAAGCATATAAAGATGGATGTAAATGTAGTATATCAAGAGCTTTAGCTCTCAATTTGATATCCTACTTTACATACACCTATGGTACATCCGTGGTTTCTCTTTTTTTTTTGAAAAACAAAAGGAGATTGTATTATCTTATGTCATTGAAAGTACAAACAAAGTATCATCATACATGACTACTACCATCCTTAAGCTTACAAACCAACCCTTTCATTAAGATTGTGCAGTGGTGAAGGAGTGAAGTGGTTTCTCTTTCTTACTACCATATGCTTGTCAAAGAAGCTTGAAAATTGATTCACGGATGAAGGGCAACACTATGCAGTAAATAAAATCATGATATTAGAAACATCTCTAGGTTCTCCTCCTGAATGATTGAAAAAACATGTCTTCTGATTGAAGTGCACGTCCATAATACAACATGAGGAGATGAGCAGCAGATAGTAAAACAAATGGCGCATAAGGCAAATAAAATATGAGCAATTCAAGAATAAGTAACCACTACTTAAAGCAAATCTAAGAAAAAGCTCATTCTATATCGAAGCATCATCAAGAGCAAACTTCGGCAGTTGGAATTTGCCAAATTGTATAGCTTGTCAAACAAAGCCTTTTGCCCATTGTTATGCTGACCACAGAGGATATTGAGGAGATCCGCCAGTGTCCGATGCGGCACCTATTATGAGATGGAGGTACCTCCATAGTGTACCTTCCAGTTCCAGTTTCATTTTCTAGGTGCCAGAAGTATCATCTTTATTTTTCATTTTTCTGGGTTTTTTTATCCAGACATTGTATCAGATCCACCATGATGTAACTTTTGGTCTCATAGGTCATTATGGCCTTTTGAAGACGTTAATATAACATTTCATTTCACTTCTCCCCCCCCCCCCCCCCCCGGTTGCCCTTTGTAGATGTTGGAATCGAACACAATGACCCCTGCAAGAGCTTACCCAACATCCTTTAGCAATCAAGAGCTACATAAAAGAAGACAGACAACACACAGGATTGTATCCCTTGTACTGAATATAAAGAAGCCACCTCATGGTCGCAACCTCATCAAGCCCAACCTTGCCTCATCAGACTCGGGGTATAATAAAGTACACGTCCCCTAATCTACTTTCTCCTTGAAGAAAGCTATCAATGCTCCAAAAACATACAACATTTTGGTACTAATTAGAAACCTTTTGCATTATGTAAAACTAGAGTTCGTAAGTGCAAGGAGAAGGAAGCATGACACACAAAAGCGAAGAGAGAGATTCCAAGTTGATGGAGAGAGAGAGAGAGAGAGAGGAGTGACTATTCTAGTCGCTTAAAGAGAGAGATAAGATAGAAAGAGAGAGGGGTACAGATATTATATGCAAGATTCCAAAAGGATCTCATATGCAAGATTCCAAAAGGATCTCGAAAGATTCTATGGACCACTTCCTTAGGCCGGCTGGGGTAAATCTACATTTTTTGCTAACTCACCCCCCAGTACCCCTATAGAGTATAATTTCCCGTTTTTACTAAAATTGTTTTTTTTTCCCATTTCTACAGCGTGCTTTCTAGAAAACGTAGGTGTAGGAAAGCATATGTGGCTTTTCAGAAAAGCAAAAGCAGGTGCGTGGTTTTCTGCTTTTCAATGGCGCTATATAAGGTTGATCAAGTAGTACAGCAATATCAAAGAAGCTAGCGAGTTAAGAGAGAAAGAGATGATGATACAGAATACTTCGTTGCAGCGCCTTTTCCTGCTCCTCCTACTCCTTCTGGCCAGTGCGAACGCCAGTACTAGCCGGGCGGCGGTAGCAGAATGGACCATGGAGGTGGAGAACCATGTAGGGGATTATGCCTCGGACAACAAGCTGTGGTGTGCCTCCCCACAAGGTGACCTCGCATTTGGGCCTGTGTTGGGCGCTGACACCTCTGCACCTGACGGCTCCATCTGGGCTGTCGCGCAATCGAAAGCCCAGACTCTCGTCCAGCTCCGCTTGCCCTCCCTCGATTACTCTTGCCGTCTGGAGGTGCAGGGATTCTCAGTACCACCCCTTTGGAGCGTGTCATTGCCGCTTGCTTCAGCCGTGGACAACAATGATGCTACTGCCACCCTCGACATCAAGTGCCTCATGCCCCTTAATATGACCGGCGTAGGCTATGCACCGCCCAGATGCATGCTGTTCAGTGCCGATGGTTATGCCACAACACGTATTTCGTTCTCCCCGCTCTCAGTGGAGGACAATGGGCCCGCCACCGCCCCTGTGGACTCTCCATCAAGTGCACCCGCACCACTCACCTCGTCTGATTCGGGGGCTAGCTCGAGCAGTCCTAGTCCTGCCTCTGATAGCAGCTCCAGCTCGGCCACCGCTCATGATCAGCCGGCCAGCATGAGCCCGCCAGCGCCGACCGCGTCCCCTGTCCCCTCTGACTCCGACAGTACGAGTGGCTCCTCTTATCAGCCCGCCAACACGAGCCCAGCCCCCGGCCCTGCTTCTACAGTTACAACGCCCGGGCGCAAGCTGCTGCGAGCTACTTAAAATCATGATCTACGGCACGGGCGATCTGCCGGACTTCACACAAACTCAAGCTTGGGTAATCTGTCCAGCACTCATACATTTATGATGAGTCCTAATAAATAGTTTGAATATCAATGAAGGGCACCGGTCATGCCTAATTCCATGTATTACCAATTGAATGCTATTGTTGCTGAAGCAATTTGCCCTACTTTCGTGACGTCGTCGTGGTTCAACTCGTGAAATTTTGAAGGTGCAATTCGTTCAATATTTTCTTGAAAATGTTGCAGTGCGCTCGTGTACCGGAATGCATGCATGTTTGCACATGCACGCATACATACCTACACACACACACACACACACACACACACACAGAGTACTTGATCATGTTGAGCTCAGTTTCAAACTGCAGTTTGCCAAATTTTTAAGATCCTTGGTATATAATAGCAGCAGGATGTAGACTTGTTGGGCATGATATACTGTTTCATGTGCACGCAAGTGTGCTACGGTCACCACCCATCAACCATAATTCCCACTTTGCGGATTCACGATTTGAGGAAGAAGTAAGCACGGTCACCATCATCCAGAATTCCCACTTTGCTGATTACGCCAACATCATGAGCTTCAGTGAGTTTTAGACAAATTGCCACTTTGCCGGCAGCCCCCTGCCCCCACCCGGCGTACCTAGCTAATTATGCGGTCCCTAGTGCTCTCCAAAAGCTAATTATGCGGTGCCTAGTGCTCTCCAAAAGCTCATGATGTTGAATACTATAGGGGAAAACTAAGGGAAAGCTGCGCCGTTTTCCCACAAGAGAAAATGTTCTAAACTTCTTGATAGTGTGAGCAATACACTCCAGTCCATACATACATCTAACTTGCACTATATATTAAGCGTCTCTGCGAACCACGCACCAGCACCTGCACATATCGAATGGAGCATCACCACAGACCAGTACAATATTGTTTCTGGCATTTCCCCATGTGGGAAAAGGGGTTCTTTTCCAGCTTGATAGTGCTCATGAACATCATGAGCTTCTGCAGAAACGGCACCGCGTACCTAGCTAGGTGCGGTGGGGGGCAGGGGATCGCCGACCGGCCTGGGAGGGATCGGAGGGGCCCCCCAGCTACACCTAGGTATGCAGAAGCTCATGATGTTGAACATGAACACTATCTGCAGGGATAAACTTATAAGGGAAAGAACCCCTTTTTCCACATGGTAAAATGTCTTGTCAAAACATCAGATGTCAGGTTCTTTCAGCGCACCTGCATAGAGCCGGGCGGGCCACAGCAACGTCGCACATTAACAAGCGTTTGAGCACTAATTATTTTTGAGCCGTGCCCCTCAGAGCTTATGTAGAATGCCTCCCTGACGGGGGCAATACTGCTCCCTAGCCTATAATCTCAAAATCTTGCCATAACCAGCAGCCTTGCAAAGATTTTAGACAAAATCCCACTCACGACATTAACATCATGAGCCTATTCTGCAGGCCGGGAGGCACTGCCTAGCAAGATGCGGCGGGGGATCGCCGCCCAATGGAGGGGCGCCTGGCCGGGTCCCCTGCCCTAGCTAGCTAGGTATGCGGTGTCTGCAGAATCTCATGATGTAGAGCACTATTAGGGGAAAACAAGGGGAAAGGAGCTGGCACAAGCTGGGAAAATGTCCAAAATGTCTTGTGAATTTCAGGCCTCTGAACCGCACCAGCTACGTATACGCGTTTCCATTGCCGTTTCCCCATCGTTTCTGGATAGCTGTTTCCTGTTTCGTTTCTGGTGACTATATATATAATGGAGCAGGGGATATATTTGCCCTCACCCTGCATCATGCAAGCGGTCACCTCCGCCATCTTGTGCATATCCTCCGCCACCAAAATGATGTGCAGCTTGCTCACGAGTGCGTTGCATTTTAACGACGTATAATAAGAAGGGGCCACACACATGTGCTCTCTCTCTCTTTTAATCTTGGCTATATTAGTGTTAAATGTAATGGGGTAAAATAGTGGTAAAATGTAATGTTCAATTCCCCTAATGAATCAATCAATCCCATTATCAAAGGGATTGACACCTACCTCCTCTTGTTTAAATACACATGTAGGACTCCATTCTCATTAAGCAATTAAGTCTGCACATTCCTATTCATTGTGTGTGTGCTCTCTCTATCACGCTATCTCTTAATTAAGTGATTAGGTTATTTCAGTGATTCTCATTTCTCTCATGGTATCATAGAGGATAATCAACATTAAGTACTTGGGCTAGCATTAAGCACTACTTAGTTAAGAGCTTTCTCAGAACTAATCACTATGGCTGTGACCAAGCATCTTCTTTTTCATTATCTACCACCTGTAAGCCTAGATATATAATAGATAAACTAAGCGCTTCTAATTACCAAGTTTGGAAGCTCCGCATGGAGCTCTATCTCAAGCAACTCTAACTATGGGACATAGTCTCCGGCGTACTTGAAGCGCGTACTTGAAGCGCAACCCGCTTCTCTGGAAGGCAAAGCACCACAAGGCAACTGTGCCGAGGCGCTCAAAGCTTGGAAGATGAAGGATATCAATGCACAAACCGAAATCATCGGTCATTGTGTGGATCGTCAAGTACAAATGGTCCGCAACCTTCACACGGCTCAAGCCATTTGGGCTTTCTTTGCGCAAAGCTATGAGCACACCGATCTCATCTATCAAGTCTCCCTGATCAAGAGACTTGTAAACTCAAACATGAGTGAAGGGCAAGCTACTGCCAAGTTTCTCGACACTTGGCAAGCTCTTCTTGATGAGGTGTTGATCTTCGGGCTCCAGTCCCCGAGACACTCTAAGCTATGCTCTTGCTGGCCGTGGTACCCACGTCGTGGCGAGCATTCATAACCACTCAAGTCACTACAACCAACCTTCAACTTCATAACCTCGTCACCAAAATCCAACAAGACTTGAAGCTCTTCGCGAGCAAAGCTTAAGCTCGCAAAAGTCCACCGCTCTCATCACTACTACGATGAAAGCCCCAGGGAAGCCAAAACATCATCATGGAAAAGGTGGCAAGCACAACCATTCCCATGGCAAGCCCGGCCACTCTCATGGCCACCCTCCTGGGCAACATCGCCACCAAAACAACAACTTCAAGAATATTTTACTGCAATCGCTTTGGGCATCACGAGAAGTATTGCCGCAAGTAATAACCCTACTCCTCTTCTCCTTAGCTCCTCTTCCTATATGCATTGCCCTCCTAATACTCAGCATAATACACCCTACATACCTAATGGCCATAGGCCCAATCATCGGGCTCAAGCTCATCACATAGAGGTCACTTCTTATGAGGGAGATACACACTATGCATGCACCTGTAAGCCTAGATATATAATAGATAAACTAAACGCTACTAATTACCAAGTTTGGAAGCTCCGCATGGAGCTCTATCTCAAGCAACTCCAACTATGGGGGGACATAGTCTCCGGCGTACTTGAAGCGCAACCCGCTTCTCTGGAAGGCAAAGCACCACAAGGCAACTATGCCGAGGCGCTCAAAGCTTGGAAGATGAAGGATATCAATGCACAAACCGAAATCATCGATCATTGTGCGGATCGTCAAGTACACATGGTCCGCAACCTTCACACGGCTCAAGCCATTTGGGCTTTCTTTGTGCAAAGCTATGAGCACACCGATCTCATCTATCAAGTCTCCCTGATCAAGAGACTTGTAAACTCAAACATGAGTGAAGGGCAAGCTACTGCCAAGTTTCTCGACACTTGGCAAGCTCTTCTTGAGGTGTTGATCTTCGGGCTGGTAGTCCCCGCGACACTCTATGCTATGCTCTTGCTGGCCGTGGTACCTGCATCATGTGGCGAGCATTCATAACCACTCAAGTCACTACAACCAACCTTCAACTTCAAAACCTCTTCGCCAAAATCCAACAAGACTTGAAGCTCTTCGCGAGCAAAGCTTAAGCCATCCACTCACATGGTGCATGCTGCATGTGCGTAAGAAAAATGGGTCGCCATCTTTACGCAAAAAAAAGCATCGCTTACATGAAAAGCACCGTCATCTCCAAGAAGAAGAAGAAAAAAAAGCGCCGCTTTACAAGAGAAAGCGCCGCCATCTCCCGAAAAAAGCGTCACTTTCACAAAAGTCCACCGCTCTCATCACTACTACGATGAAAGCCCCAGGGAAGCCAAAACATCATCATGGAAAGATGGCAAGCACAACCATTCCCATCGCAAGCCCGGTCACTCTCATGGCCACTCTCATGGTCACCCTCCTGGGCAACATCGCTACCAAAACAACAACTTCAAGAATATTCACTGCTCTTACTGCAATCGCTTTGGGCATCACGAGAAGGATTGTCGCAAGTAATAACCCTACTCCTCCTCTCCTTAGCTCCTCTTCCTATATGCATTACCCTCCTAATACTTAGCATAATACACCCTACATACCTAATGGCCATAGGCCCACTCATCGGGCTCAAGCTCATCACATGAGCACTAAATTCCTTGAGCACATCATTCACTCATTCTTGCTCCAAATCCATTCTCTTATACCCCATTGGTACCTCCTAGCCAGCCCAGGTAATTATGGTCACCTCTCCTAATACTTCACCTCAATCTTAGACCCTCCTCTCGCACTATCGGCTTGGTCATACATCCTCCCATGCACTCAAAGCCAAGACTTCATTGCCAATTAGCTCTTGGTTTGGCTAAAGCTAACACACCTATCTCCTTCTGTGAGAACTGCATCATTGGGTGAAAGCAAGATAAGGTGGCTTACTATTTGAGCTTTTTTAGCATAAGTTATAGCACTTGAGGGACACCACTATGATAGTTAAAATATAAGGTAGATGGGAATCTTGAAATTATTTGAAGTGTGGAAATGTCAGTTCACAAAACTAAATCATTAATATAACACACCTCAAGTGGTGCCCCATTTGAGAAAAAAAAACATTTTTCAAAGCTTACCCCCGTCTCCTCTACGCGCACCTTGCCCAAGCTTGCAATAAACACAGAACACAAGGACCTGCTGCACTGCTGAACGCAATAGCTTCAACCAAGAAAGGTGTGCTCCTCTCTCTCTCTGTCTCTCTCTCTCTCTCTCTCTCTCTCTCTCTCCACACACACACACACACACACATAGGGTTTTGCATGTTGAATACCAGGACTCTCTCCCTCTCTCTCCCTCTCTCATAAATACACATGTAGGACTCCATTCTCATTAAGCAACTAAGTCTACACATTCCTATTCATTGTGTGTGTGCTTGTTGATATACATAGGTAGTGATGTGTGTGAACACACTTAGGACCGTCGGGGCACTTTTTCCCTCACTAGGAGGTTTTTTCCCCCGTACACTGTATATACGCCCATTAATTCTAGGGCTATCTTATCTTCCTACTTGCACACCAACAAGTAATACAACTTCCTGCGTTGTGTGCTCTTAAGCTTCTTCTTTATCCCTGGTACATACAAAGTATCTGCAAGTGTGAAAGAGCTGTCGTTTGCAGCAGTAAGAACAATCTTACCAACACCCTTAACTGGATAAGAAGCATTGTTGGCACATGTGACAGTATTCCCATTAGGGACAGCCTCAAGAGAAGTGAACAAATCACGCTAAGAGGTAATGTGCTTGGTGGCACCACTGTCAAAATACCATTCATCAGAGTTAACAGAAACTGCCAAACATGCATCATGCACAGATGGGTCATACTGGCAATGAACGCTAAATGCCCATTCTGTATCCTGCACAACATTAGCGGAATCAAAACCTGTAGAAGCATCCGCTACGGTGGCTGCATTTGACTCTTTCTTCTTTGCTTCCTTAGCCTTTATCTTAGGGTAATCTTTGATGACATGATCAGTTGCCTTACAATAATTGCACCTGGTCTTTTTCTTGCCCTTGTCACCTATCTTCTCATCAGACTTATTGCTGTTACCTGCAGAAGATGATGTAGTCATACGCCTGCTAGTAGTAGAAGAAACATTAGAATTGGCTGATTTGCCACTTCTTCTCTGCTATGCAACCATAAATGCATGATCGACTACATGCTGCCTAGCCTTGTTTTGCCTAGACTGAGCCTCCTGCAAAAGTTTATTCACAAGTGAATCATTCTTGACAGCATCAGGTCTCTCCTCTGTAACAAGCCTCCAAGTGGAAGCAAAAGTCTGATATGACTCAGGTAACGCATCAAGAATAGTCTGCACAAGAGAATGATCTGGGATCATCTCACCTGCAGAATTGCTCTTTGAGATCTTTGATCTCAGCAAGAAAAACATTCATATCATCGTCCTCCTGCATAATCTTCGATTCTAGCTCCTTATACAGATATAAGATTTTTGCCTCATTTCTCCCTGCATACAGATCAGCTAGAATGTCCCAAGCCTGTTTTGTTGTTTTAGCTGAACGAATGTGTGGGGTGATATTCCTCTTGACAGAAAGCGCTATCAAGGCATGAGCCTGCGCATCCTTACCATCCCAACGAGCATATTTAATAGTGGGTAAAACAACTGTTGCAGAGCAGCACCAGTAGTGCTGCGTGAACCTGCAACAGAAGAGCCAGCTCTGCAGAGCTTCCATGAGCTCCAGCATCCACAACAGATCCTACATCCACAGAACCTGGACGTACATCTAAACCCTGCACAATGTTCCAAACCCCTTTTGCAACCAAAACATGTTGCATCATATCTGCCCACAGCGGGTAATTGCTGTCCCCATCCAACTTGTCATCAATAGACAACATGCGGAATACATCACTGCTACTATCAACCATGGCCGGTGACTGAAACTGATGTAAAAGCTACCTGTTACAACAAATACTGAACAGAATACAACACGTGCTATGTAGCACGGTCCACAGTAGTATACGTATGCTTGTTTTTGCAGAAACCTGCACTATCAAAATTCTGCAGAAAATGACGAAAATGCCTGTGCAGAACAGAAATTGCAGAAACGGAGGCCGAAACAGTCAAAAATGGGATTTTTGAGGTTACAAAAGCCCTATACGGACAGGCTGAGTGAGCTTAGGTACGTGTAAGTGCTCAAGGTATATCTCCTCAATCGGAGAACATGAGCCGAAGGGTGCTGGCGGTGCTGCTCGGGGAGCCAATACCTGCTCTGATATCAATTGTTGGAGTTAGGGTTGTAGAAAAGCATACACTAAGCTTGAAGAAGAAGAAGAAGCTCAAGAGCACACAACGCAGGAAGTTGTATTACTTGGCGTGCAAGTAGGAAGATAAGATAGCCTTAGAATTAATGGGCGTATATACAGTGCACGGGGGAAAAAACCTCCTTTTATCTGTGTCAGCACTTGCTAAACTTGGATATATAGTCAAATTTGTGGATGATAGATGTACTATTCATGATTTGACTTCTGGTGATACAATTATTGCATCTGGCACCTTGTTTCGTGGGCTGTATAGGCTCAACATCTATGACAAGTGTGTGGAAGATTCAGCAAATGCAGTTCTGATTCACAGGCAGTTTCAGATGCAAAGCTGTGGCATGCTCGTTTTGGTCATCTGAATTTTGCCAGTTTGCTGCGTTTGCAGAAATCTGATATGGTTGCTTCGTTGCCTGTTCTTGAGGCACCGGCTGTATTTTGGGCAAAATGCAGCGTTCTGCGTTTCCAAAGGATGGTTCTGTGTGGGCTACTCGAAGATTGGAGTTGATACACAGTGATGTATGTGGTCCAATGTAAACTCCATCATTTGGGAAACATTTGTACTTCGTGACTTTCATTGATGATTACTCCAGGCATGCATGGATATATCTTATGAAGGCAAAGTCCGAAGTGTTTTTGTGCTTCAATGTATCTGGTTGTACTGTGGGCACCCTCCGTTCTGATCGAGGGGGGGAGTACATGTCTAAAGAGTTTGATGCATTTCTGGCTGATCGTGGGATAAAACACCAGTTTACAGTGCCATATACACCGCAGCAAAACGGTGTTGCTGAAAGAAAGAACAGAGCTGTTATGGAAATGACACGATGTATGGTTAAGAGCCAACAATTGCCGCATGCATTTTGGCTTGAAGCTGTTATATATGCAGCATACATCTTAAACAGGTGTCCTACTAAGGCTTTGTAGTCTATCACTCCATATGAGGCTTGGCATAGCAGAAAGCCATCTATTGGTCACTTGCGTGTTTTTTGACTGCGTTTTTTAATGGTGATTTGCATGAGGAGGTGTATGTTATGCAGCCTCGTGGTTTCGTTCAAA
The DNA here is from genome assembly GCF_041138505.1 of Cibotium barometz. NCBI lineage: Eukaryota > Viridiplantae > Streptophyta > Polypodiopsida > Cyatheales > Cibotiaceae > Cibotium > Cibotium barometz. The sequence continues at coordinate 28,141,650 of NC_141067.1, forward strand.
AAGGGCAGGAAAACAAAGTGTGCAGGTTGAAGAAGGCATTGTATGGATTAAAGCAAGCTCCACGAGCTTGGTATGAAAAGATTCATGCGTATTTGACTGCACATGGTTTTCAGAATAGTGGGCCAACAGAGAGCACTTTGTATGTCAAACGTGTGGATGATGTGCATCTTATCATTGCTCTCTATGTCGATGACATGCTGCTCACAGGACCTATTGAGAGTCATATTGTTGATTTCAAGGCTGAATTGAATGCCTCGTTTGAGATGTCAGATTTGGGGCATTTGCATCATTATTTGGGGATATAGGTTAAGCAGTGTGATGGAGGTATTGCTTTATGTCAAACAAAGTATATTGAGACATTGTTGCGCAGATTTCAGCTTGAGGATTGCAAACCTATTGCTACTCCTATGGAGACAAGTTTAAAGCTTATTTCTCATGATGCTAGAGAGCTTATTGATGTCACTCTCTATCAGACAGCTGTTGGGTGTCTCATTTATGTATGCATTATGAGGCCTGACATTCAGTATACGATCTCTCAGGTGAGCAGGTTTATGCAGAGCCCAGGGTCTCAGCATTGGAAGGCAGTTAAAAGGATCTTTCGCTAATTGAGTGGCACCATACATCTTGGGTTGTTTTATCCCAAGGGGGGATCATTGCCGCCAGATTTACATGTGTTTTCAGACTCTGATTGGGCTGGTTGCTATGACACACGAGTGTCCACTAGTGGCTTTTGTTTCATGCTCGGTAGCTCATGCATATCTTGGTTGAGCAAGAAGCAGCCTACTGTGGCCACTTCGAGTTGTGAAGCTGAGTACAGGGCAGCCTTCACAGCTACAGTTGAGTGTGTTTGGCTTAGACGCCTTATGGCTGATTTGAGTGTTGGTCAGGATTCTGCCACCACTATCTTCAGTGACAGTCAGAGCGCATTGGCAATTGCGAGAAACCCAGTTTTTCATGCTCGCACAAAGCACATTGAGGTGCATTATCACTATGTCAGGGAGAGACTCTCTGTAGGAGAGATCAGCTTGGTCTATGTCCCGACACAGGACAACCTCGCCGATCTTTTCACAAAGGTGCTTCCTCGTGAGAAGTTTGAAGCTTTCCGCCATTGATCTACATAGGGCATGGCACTTCCCTAGACATGAGTGCCAGCTCTCATTCACACCATCACTCCCAGGGGGGATTTGTTGATATACATAGGTAGTGATATGTGTGAACACACTTAGGACCGTCGAGGCACTTTTTCCCTCACTTCCCCCCCCGTGCACTGTATATACGCCCATTAATTCTAGGGCTATTTTATCTTCCTACTTGCACACCAAGTAATACAACTTCCTGCGTTGTGTGCTCTTGAGCTTCTTCTTCTTCTTCTTTAAGCTTAGTGTGTGCTTTTCTGCAACCCTAACTCCAACAGTGCTCTCTATTAAGCTCTCTCTTTTAATCTTGGCTATATTAGTGTTAAATGTAATGGTAAAATAGTGGTAAAATGTTATGTTCAATTCCCCTAATGAATCAATCAATCCCATTATCAAAGGAATTGACACCTACCTTCTGATCTTGTATAAATACACATGTAGGACTCCATTCTCATTAAGCAACTAAGCCTACACATTCCTATTCATTGTGTGTGTGCTCTCTATTAAGCTATCTCTTAATTAAGTGATTAGGTTATTTCAGTGATTCTCATTTCTCTCATGGTATCATAGGATAATTAGAGGATAATCAACATTAAGTACTTAGGCTAGCATTAAGCACTACTTAGTTAAGAGCTTTCTCAGAACTAATCACTATGGCTGTGATGACCAAGCATCTTCTTCTTCATTATCTACCACCTGTAAGCCTAGATATATAATAGATAAACTAAGCGCTACTAATTACCAAGTTTGGAAGCTCTGCATGAAGCTCTATCTCAAGCAACTCCAACTATGGGACATAGTCTCCGGCATACTTGAAGCACAACCCGCTTCTCTAGAAGGCAAAGCACCACAAGGCAACTATGCGGAGGCGCTCAAAGCTTGGAAGATGAAGGATATAAATGCACAAACCGAAATCATCGGTCATATTGTGCGGATCGTCAAGTGCAAATGGTCCGCAACCTTCACACGGCTCAAGCCATTTGGGCTTTCTTTGCGCAAAGCTATGAGCACACCGATCTCATCTATCAAGTCTCCCTGATCAAGAGACTTGTAAACTCAAACATGAGTGAAGGGCAAGCTACTACCAAGTTTCTCAACACTTGGCAAGCTCTTCTTGATGAGGTGTTGATCTTCGGGCTTGCAATCCCCGAGACACTCTAAGCTATGCTCTTGCTGTGTATGTCAACCTGGGCACTAAGCTCCATCTCAAGCCGTGGTACCTGCATCGTGGCGAGCATTCATAACCACTCAAGTCACTACAACCAACCTTCAACTTCAAAACCTCGTCGCCAAAATCCAACAAGACTTGAAGCTCTTCGCGAGCAAAGCTTAAGCTTGCAAAAGTCCACTGCTCTCATCACTACTAGGATGAAAGCCCCAGGGAAGCCAAAACATCATCATGGAAAAGGTGGCAAGCACAACCATTCCCATGGCAAGCCCAATCACTCTCATGTGGCCACTCTCATGGTCACCCTCCTGGGCAATATCGCCACAAAAACAACTTCTTCAAGAATATTCACTGCTCTTACTGCAATCGCTTTGGGCATCACGAGAAGGATTGCAAAGTAATAACCCTACTACTCTCCTTAACTCCTCTTCCTATATGCATTACCCTCCTAATACTCAGCATAATACACCCTACATACCTAATGGCCATAGGCCCACTCATCGGGCTCAAGCTCATCACATAGAGGTCACTTCTTATGAGGGAGATACACACTATACACCACTTCTCTTGAGGAGCACACACACACATTTAAGATGATGTTTGGCTCTTGGATACAGGAGCCACACACGCCACGATCCACAAATTAGAATGGTTACACAATATAGAATACCTTAGCAACCCTCTTGAGGTCTATCTTGGAGATAATAGTGTCCAATTAGCAAGAGCATACGGAGATGTAATAATATATCTCCCTAATGGTAAGAGAACTACTATTAATATATACCAGGCCTAAAGAAGAGCCTTTTATCAGCAGCCAGTGAACTTACCTCCACAGGAGTTGCCATCGAATTTACAAAACACGGGTGCACACTCCGAGCACTAAATTTCTTGAGCACATCATTCAATCTTTCTTGCTCCAAATCCATTCGCTTATACCCCATTGGTACCTCCCAACTAGCCCAGGTTATGGTCACCTCTCCTAATACTTCACCTCAATCTGAAACCCTCCTCTGGCACTATCGGCTTGGTCATACATCCTCCCATGCACTCAAAGCCAAGGCTTCATTGCCAATTAGCTCTTGGTTTGGCTAAAGCTAACACACCTATCTCCTTCTGAGAGAACTGCATCATTGGGTGAAAGCATGGTAAGGTGGCTTACTATTTGAGCTTTCTTAGCACAAGTTATAGTACTTGAGGGACACCACTATGATAGTTAAAATGTAAGGTAGATGGGAACCTTGAAATTATTTGAAGGAAGTGTGGGAATCAGTTCACTGCTCTTACTACAATCATTTTGGGCATCACGAGAGAAGGATTGCAAAGTAATAACCCTACTCCTCTCCTCAACTCCTCTTCCTATATGCATTACCCTCCTAATACTCAGCATAATACACCCTACATACCTAATGGCCATAGGCCTACTCATCGGGCTCAAGCTCATCACATAGAGGTCACTTCTTATGAGGGAGATACACACTATGCACCACTTCTCTTGAGGAGCACACACACACATTTAAGATGATGTTTGGCTCTTGGATACAGGAGCCACACATCCCACGATCCACAAGTTAGAATGGTTACACAATATAGAATACCTTAACAACCCTCTTGAGGTCTATCTTGGAGATAATAGTATCCAATTAGCAAGAGCATACGGAGATGTAATAATATATCTCCCTAATGGTAAGAGAACTACTATTAATATATACCAGGCCTAAAGAAGAGCCTTTTATCAGCAGCCAGTGAACTTACCTCCACAGGAATTGCCATCGAATTTACAAAACACGGGTGCACACTCCGAGCACTAAATTTCTTGAGTACATCATTCAATCTTTCTTGCTCCAAATCCATTCGCTTATACCCCATTGGTACCTCCCAACTAGCCCAAGTTATGGTCACCTCTCCTAATACTTCACCTCAATCTGAAACCCTCCTCTGGCACTATCAGCTTGGTCATACATCCTCCCATGCACTCAATGCCAAGGCTTCATTGCTAATTAGCTCTTGGTTTGACTAAAGCTAACACACCTATCTCCTTCTGTGAGAACTGCATCATTGGGTGAAAGCATGGTAAGGTGGCTTACTATTTGAGCTTTTTTAGCACAAGTTATAGTACTTGAGGGACACCACTATGATAGTTAAAATGTAAGGTAGATGGGAATCTTGAAATTATTTGATTTTGCATGTTGAATACCAAGACTGTCTCTCTCTTTCCCTCTCTCTCTCTCTCTCTCTCTCTCTCATACGTGCACACATACAGAGATTTTGCATGTTGAATACCAAGGCTCTCTCTCTCTCTCTCTCTCTCTCTCTCTCTCACACACACACACACACACACGCGCACACAACTCAAACGCAAGGGAGAGAAACTCAAGAAGGTGAGAGAAGCCCGTGTACAGGGCAAGTGGGCAGTCTACCGTGGCGGTAAGGCTATCATACATGAGTTTTGTACTCCAAAGCCTACCACTACACCGATCGCCCCACCTACCTCCTAGGTTCCCCCACCCCCCCCCCATCCACCCACCCCACCCCCCTCTACCCCCCTCCTAAGGTTGATGTAATCAAGCCCCATGTAATCTCTAGCTAGTTTGGCCCCTGGCCCCCCCCTCTACCCCCCTCCTAAGGTTGATGTAATCAAGCCCCATGTAATCTCTAGCTAGTTTGGCCCCCGGCCCACCCCCCCCCCCATTGTATCAACAGTTCTCTCCTTAACCTCTCTCTAAATCAGGCCATCGTGAACATCCATAGATCATATGGATGTACTCCTTGTTTAATTAGTTTTTATTTAATAATAATAAGTTCTTTATGATTTTCAATTCATTTTTTCTAAATGCCAATTTTTAATTCTCATTAGGGTTATCTAACATTGAAATATCGATATTTAATATTTAGATCACAAGTTAATTAGCAATGAATACAACACATATTTATATAAACACATATAAACATATAGTATATAGCTTTGTACAACATGCTATATAGCACTATATAGTGATGTATAGTTCATCAGGTATATAGTGCTATATAGTTAAACATCTATATAATGCCATATAGTTCATGTGCTATATAGTACAAAATAGTGCTATACATTAGTTATGCTTTATAGTGTTATAGTTCATAGTTCTATATGCTTCATGTGCTATATAGTCCTATACATCAACTCTGCTATGTAGCAGTATTCAACATTTGTTATGCAAAACTATTCAGCTGTATACTATATAGCTTTAAAAAATATGCTATATAGTACTAAAGAATATGCTACAGATTTGATAGTGATGTTGGTATAGGCACGGTTGGCATCCGAAGAGATGGACATGAAGAGAGCTGAAGCTATGGAAAGTTTTCCCGTTCTCTTTTGCGAGCAGCAGCAGTGACTTTCGGGAAGAGAGCCCTTGTCACCCTTCCACCTGTAGTGGAAGATGATACCGGTGATTCATGTGCAGGACTCTTATTTGTAGATCAACCATGCAATGGTGTGGGATTCCTTTCACGCGTACAGCCTGCATTGGATGCCTTTTTCCTGCCATGTGGCCATACCTACCACATGTTATGCTTTGCACACATGGGAAGGGAGTTCGGTCGGTGCATGCACGAGGGTTGCACAGAATTGCTCCCTAACAGATTAAAGAGTATGGTGGGTATCCAAGCTGCTACAAATGCTTTAAAGTCTGAATTTAAAAGTAATGGTAGGTCCTTGAATACTAGCTTTTAAATTTGTTTTTGCGTTTTTATTGTGGTATTCAATGAGTATTTAACCTGATTGTTTAATACAGAGAAATCGACGACTATCTCTGTTGATGGTGATGATGAGAATGAGTTCCTTGGCCAGGCCTCTGGTACGTATGGAACATCATCTTTTGTTATATGTATCCTGAATTGACTGTCCTATCAATATATTTGCATGCTTGTGCAGAACAATTATCCCACGCAGGTTATCACGCACAAGTTGTCTCCCCCAGCTGTCATGAGGACTCGACATCGCCCTCCAAACGTCATCGAACAAGCATTGCATTTTCCAGTATTGGAGCTAGGCCAACTCCATTGGCTGAGGAGACACCATCTCAATGTGTTGACCCTATGGCTGAACCTCTGGCTATGGAAGATGTCGAGATGGCAAAAGATGATGACACGCCCATCATCAAGCAGAGTAGTGTACCTGATGGGAGACCATCAATGAAGACAGGATGTGGGACGCCTGCTTGCAGCAAAGAGGTTGAGGCACACATTGAAGTCATCACCGTCACAAGCTAGAGCCTCAACCCATGTCTCATCCTCCCCAAGGATCCTATGGTCCTCGCCCTTGACTAAAGGGGGTCGGTCATACCCACGGTCTTCGTGGCCCTTTACAGTCATCAGCTCTACAGTCCCCATCCCCACAGAGAGGACTTAAGACTCCTTCACCAGCAAAGAGACAAGGGCTGCAGAGAAAGTTGGTGCACTCTCCTGCAAGGGACTCAACCCCTGTCAATTTAGGGAGCCCAATAGGTAAGAGGTACCCTCGCACAATTTTGTAGCCTTTGGGCAATTTTGGTCCTATGTAGTGACATGTTTTTGTTCAATTTCTCTTGTAGATACACCGACAGGTAAATTCATTGATGTGGATGTAGAAACATCGGGAAGGTATTACCTTCAGATGCAAATGATGCACAAAATTGTGGTCCGGCAGATGATGTTGATACAGGGAAGGTGTTACCTGATGAACATACGCATGATGCGCAAAACTGTGGTCCGTCGGCAGATGCTGAATGTTTAGGCGGGAATGTGACGCAAAATGTTCAGTCTGCCTCAACTGGAGTTCTTCATGATGAAGCTGTCCATGTGGAAGATAAAGCAAGCGACGTGCAGACTGATATTGATGATGACTGACTGCCCTTGGTGATGCCATTGAAGTGTATTGTGCCACCTGCCAGAAGAAAGCATAAATGTTTGGTCTTTGACCTCAACGGTCTGCTTTTGAAAAGATATAGGATCAGCTAATATCCAGGAAAGCCAAGCGGATTTGTCATCAAACCTGATGCATTGCAGTTCCTACAAGGGTGTGCACAGCACTTTGAAATTGTGTTATGGAGCAGTTGTTCAAAAGAGAATCTGAGTTCAACCATAAGAACATGTTTTCCTTCTTTGAATAGAGAGTTTTTTCTTGATGTCCTGGCACAGGGCATGTGCAGCAGGGAAGCAGATTTTAAGCTGAATGATGTGATGGGGGTCCCTTCTGGAAGCCAAAGCAGCAAGCCAATATTCTTAAAGAGCTTGTCTGACTTTTGGTTTTTTCATCCGAATTTCAATAGAAACAACACATTGCTTGTGGATGATCATAGATACAAGAGTCTACTAAATCCTTGGCAGTGCTGCATATGGCCGGCATCTTTTGATCCTGAGGATGGTGACCAGGACCCTTGGTATTTGTTGAAGACTTTACTACCGTGGTCTGCAAATCCAGGCCAGTATGCGTGCGTAGACATGATATACAATTTCAAGGACACACTGTCAAGCCTTGTGATCAAGCATCGCAATAGGTTGCAATGATCAAGGGTGTAAATAGTGATGCACCACATTCTGAAGCTTAGATTGTTACTATGTACATGTATAGGGTTATCAAAAACTAGATAAAAACCATTTTGTAACTACGATTGTATACAGTTGGTTCAGCGGATGTAAAATGTTTGGACCTTTAATCAGATACTTAGTTTTTTGTAATCTTTGTGACATTTACTGTGGGAAATATTTAATTTTCAGGATATAATATTTAATTTTGACATTTACCATGTGCAACATTTAATTTTGAAGGTGACTGCTATTTGGCACAGACTGTTATATAGCACAGACTGCTATATGGCACAGACTGCTATATACCACAGATTGCTATATAGCATAGACTGCTATATACCACAGATTGCTATATAGCATAGACTGCTATATACCATGTGCAATATTTAACTTTGAAGGTGACTGCTATATAGCATAGAATGTTATATGGCACAGACTACTATATAGCACACTACTATATAGCAGACTGCTATATGGCACAGACTGCTATATAGCACAGAATGGTATATGGCACAGACTACTATATACCACAGATTGTTTTATAGCACAAGTACAAGTCATACCCCCAAAAGAAAAATTTGTTCAAGGCAAACAAAACTTAGATTTAAATTAAAAGAAAAAATGAAAGAGGTACAAAACTTGGTAGGATAGGTGGGTAGGCTGCCAACAAAAGCTTTCACCAACTGTATCACCCAGTGTATTAGAAGATAGGTGGGTCATGCACCCAATGTATCACATGGCATTGAATTGAAAATGGCATCATCTCCTTGAGGGGCTAAACTAAACAGTGAATCCATCTCTGCCATGGGAAACTTAATGGACCTAACAAGGTGAGTTAGGATATACACCTCCGGTTTGTTCAGACTAAACCGGTACTGACGGGTACCTACGAGTTCGTACCACATACCAATGACATAGTACGTTCCCTTCTTTATTCCATTTCCCCGCATGTCTTTGAGATTCTTATGTGCTTCTATTTTGGGTTGCATGCATCGTAACAGGTAGAAGTCAGTTGCTTCATCGTTAGCATCTGCATTAACCGCAGAATTGTCACCTGCAAAACCAAGAGATTAGCAAGGCTATCTAAAGATTCCTCATACAAAGGCTCGTCCACCTCAAACTCTTCTTCTGATTATTCGCCACTGGGCTCAAGCGTGATGCGCTTCCATTCTTCAACATATGCCTTGTTAGCACATGATCGCAAGCGATTGTCCATGCATGCATCACAAAAACATGATAATAACCTGGTCCTCAAGAGTGTAGGTGTAACCTTTGAAAAGCCACAAATGGAATGCATGGACCGCAATCCTTCAACTCTTGCGCATGCCCAACTATCTGTCATGTCTATGTCTCCCACCTTGATCTTCCAAAATGTTCTTCTGATATGATTTTTGTTGATTGGGCCATGATTGTTTGACTCTAGCATGGTCTCCCACAGAAAACGCACATCAGATGCATTCCTCAATGTCACTCATGTGTTAGTGCCCGTTTCACCACGGCACCTGCACCATCGTGCTCTCCTTTACCGTGTCCACTTGCTGGAAAAATTCCAGGACATCTCAACATTAGTCAACTTGTAGTACCTGGCAACAACATAGAATGGCCTTGCAACCTTAAACTAGGAGGTGCATCCAACCTTTAGTGTCTTTCATTTATTCGCTCCAAAGAAGTATAACTATTCAGCTTGATTACAGAGGTTTAACACTAGCTCTGTAATAGGACACTGAAGTTTCTTGAAAACTAACCAAGTTTATGGAACTATTTTCAATTGCTAGAGATAGTCCTAGACTAGAAAAAATCACAACTTTCTATGATCAATTTAGATAATGGATATCCATTCCTTTCCATATTTTTCACGTGTCCAATATGCAAGGCACCGTTTGTACAAATATGAGAGTTTGAAAGGTACAATGCACTTGAATGATTTCTACTTTTGTAGGAGGAATTATCTCATATAGTACAGAGTATTGAGATCACCAATACATAGGCAAAATCCAAAACTCATTTTTTATCTCTGACTTGGATATTTTCCCATACATGGGTGATGTTATGCCCCTTTTTGGACCATCATTGCTCCAAGAGTAATTTTAAAACTTGGAATTCTTACTCTTTTTGACTAGTTTTTTTTCCCAAAACCGTGTCTATAATTTATAATAGGATTTCGTCATTAGACTTGTATTGAAGCTACTAGAATATTTTTGCAAACCCTTAAAAATGACAGAAATTTGTCCTGTTTTGGTATCAAACTAGCCTTAAACATCATACCTCCGGGTGCCCATACAAGTTTTACATATATAGATTAGAGACGATCATCAGCTTATGTAAAATTAGGTAATGGACACACACACACACACACCCCCCCCAAAGTACTTGTAAACCCCGAAGTACATGAAACCCCAAGAGTGGAGTCTTGAAGGAATGAACGACATAACCATCAGGCTATGTTTCGATAGTTGGATTCAGATTAAACTTTTAAACAATGGCAACAACTAAATGGGGGTTATTAGCCCAGTTGTTAAGGTGGTTGCTTGTGAATCCCTGGGTTGCTGCACACTAGTTAGTGATAAGCATCAGCTCTGAGTGTACAAACTTTAGCTCATTGGCGTGGAGTTTCATCTACCAATGATCCATTATGCAATAATTGCAGGGCCACTACACTATCATGCTGCATGAACAATTGAGAGAGAGAGAGAGAGAGAGAGAGGGCCGGGGGGGGGGGGAGGGGGAGCAGGATCTTAAAGAGGCTGATGTGGAAATCATTACACCAGCACTCCACAGAGAGAGACAGACAGAGAGACTTAAAAAGTCGTAAACCATTACGCCAGCACTCCCAACGCGCGCGCTCAAACAGACATACCAAGTACAAATTTAATTCTCTTAAGTGCTTGTATGAGCACATAAAAAATAATACAGGAATAGCCGCATCAAGTCAAAATTTATATTGAGAATTCCACTTTGGGGTTAAACCCTTCTGTAGCTTGTGATAGCAAGCATTAAAAATGCAAAATGGTAGGAGAAAAATGACCTTTTCTATCGGATAGAGCCATTGGTGATAGAAGACACCGTGCAAACACCCGAAGATGTCGTAAACGTGATGTCTTTGTAACAAGCTACGCGCTTGTCATCTGTTTGTAGGTCCAATTGAACAGTCTCCCATATCTTCTTCTTCGGATTCAGCACATCGTCAGGTTCTCCATCAAACCCAGGAAACTGCACCCGCTCCCCAATCTTCGCACCCTCAGGAGGCGTAACAAGCTCTACCTGTAAAAACAACAAGAAGACCAACTCTGGTAAAGATAATATATATAGAGGGCCCCCAGAGGTAAAATGATATAGGGTGATTGTGTCGTATTTACAGTGGTATGCTCCGGATTTGAAGCAGCAAGGACCATGGCTTGCGACTTGATTCCCCTCATGGTAGCTGGCTTGAGATTGCACAGCACACACACTTTTCTATCCTGTAATACAAAAACCAGAGAAAAGAAGTGTTTCAAATGTTTCCCGAGTAACAGCATGCCTCTACAAAACTTTTATATAGGCGCGCACACTATTGAATGGCACGCTTGTGCGCAGTCTCACAAAGCCTTTTGACATTTTCCCTCGTGGGAAAGGGGTCCTTTCCCCTTTTTTTTCCCTGATAGTGTTCTAGATCATGAGCTTCTACAGAGAAGGCACTGCAATCCAGACACATGATTTCACCTAAGTTATAAACTCGAGGTAGTCCTCCACAAGACTATATAACCGTCATGGTCAAGGGTCGGGCATATTCTGAGCCAGCAGGTCAAATCTGACCTGGAAACCTGCTGTACAGTGCTTCTGCAGATGCTGATGTGACGACCTCTCATTGGCAAGTCACTGCTGCTGCATGTATGCATCTCCTGCATTCCAGCTGCTGATGTGTATACATCTCCTTCAATCTCCATTCCAGGTGCTGATGTGTCGCAACCTCCTCCACCACCCTCCCCACGACGCATGACGGCTGGGAAGGGCCCTTGGTCAGACTATCCCACCTAAGAGGTGGCGCTGGTCGTCTTGATCGGTGGAGTGGTCCTCCCAAGGGTCCTGCCCCTGACCGCACCTAGCTAGGTATGTGGTTCCTCCTCTGCAGAAACTCATGAATCATGATGTTAAATATTATAGGGAAAAACGATCGAAAAGGGGCTCCTTTCCCACAAGGAAACTGTCCAAAACTTCTTGTGAAATTCTAGGCTTATTAGTATTCTAAATCAAAGTCCAGAACGTTGTGGATCCTTTATGCCTTATGTGGAGCATAACACAGCCTTGTTGCCCCCAAGATGGTATAATGGTAACGTCTAGGTCTCATTATTAAAAGGTTGTACGCTGGAGTATCCCCTAGCCTCTTCAGGAGGGACACCTACGCTCCTTGGGGTGATTGCGGTGGTCATGGCTCTTGCCAATCCAGGAGTACTTCTCTGAAGCAGCTCCGTCCGGCCCCCGCAAGGATACTGACTTGGCAGTCTCTTGCCCAAGTATCATGGGCACTTGCCCAAGTATCATGTGTACGTAGATCCACGATGCTCTTGCCCAAATGGATAGAGTGCCTGCAATTGGCCAAGGTTGATATCCCCTGTATGTTTGTGCGTTGTGGGGGAAGGACCCACGCACTCCAAAGGAAAAGGCATATCCTTAATTTGAACAAGTTCTTGAGGTGTAACAATGGCAACGTAGTCCTTTCAGTCTGCTGCAATGAAAAACTAGGTGCAGTTTGACATGTGGAGATGATTTTAGTTTGCAAGCCACCTTGCATATCACTATTTAGATCTTGCAATTAATTGGGAAATAACCTCACAACACTCCCAAGTCTCAAAATCTTTGGGCACTCGCAGTAAAACAACAAGTTCCAGCATATCTACACATGCCCCTCTTTAGAAATATACAGCCCCTTGTGCATGCGTGCAGGCAGGTGAGCATGCAGGTGTGTGCGCCTGCGTCTGCATCGCTCGTGTCTGGGGGTGGGGTGGGGGAGGAGAGAGAGAGAGAGCGAGAGAGAGAGCCCGCAGCAGTGAGGGTATGGCGAGGGCCCTTGCCATTGCGGCTCTCGCCTAGCGCGTCCCCTCCTATATTAGCCCCCCGCGCTCCGCCCTCTCCTCTGTCCCCTCGCGCTGCCCTGCTTTTCCCTTGTGTGTGTGCGCACGCGCACGTGGGTGTGTGTGCATCTGTGTATGTGTCGTGTGTGGGTGTATTGTGTGTGTGTGAGCGTGCGCACGAGTGCACGCACGCGCGCTCTTGTGAGTGTGTAGGTGCGGGTGTAGTGTGGGTGGGCTAGGGGGTTAGGGTTTGAGTGGGTGGGTGGGTGTTGGTACAGTAGGTTTGTGTGTGTGTGTGTGTGTGTGTGTGCGCGCGCGCACGCAGCGTGTTGGTGTGGGGCTGCCAGCTTTTGGGTTTCTTCCATGTGTGCGTTTTGATCAAATCTGCTTCCCTCTCCTCCGCCGGTTTCCCAAGCCTCTGCCTTGTTCGTCCGGCCTCTACTGCAAAGTTCTTCGGCCGCAAGCTTGGAGCTCCCCATGGATTGCTGCCCAACATGAAGTTTCGGTGTCTCTCCTACAAGTTTCCAGTACAGTCTTTGCTTCATGGTCATGGTCATGGTCATGGTTCATGGTGTTGTTGAAAGAGCAAGTCAGTGAAAAGTCAGAGCCGGATCCAATTTGTAGTATATACCGTCTGAGGTGCCACACCGCTTGGGGCCTGTCTCCATCAGCTATTTCTCCATATTACCTTCACCCTTATCAGATCTGTATCGGCTGGAGTTTTTCCCCTCAGCTGGTGATGTTCATGTTTATCTCGAGGGGTTTTTTAACTTCAGATCTTGTAATGTTTTTGGGCTTTATGGCGTTTTTTGGCTTTGGCCATATTTTGTAATCAGCCTTTTGGCTTTTACGTAATGGAAAAGGGAGTCAGCCCTGTTTTTTCTCAAAAAGAGAGGGACAGACATACAGAGAGAGAGAGAGAGAGAGAGAGAGAGAGAGAGAGAGAGAGAGTATTCATACTAAGCACAGAGGCCAAGCCAGAAGAACACGTATTCCATACTGCAGCACATATGCAGGCCATGGGCAATCAAGAAGACAGCAAGAGTTGAAACAAATGGGAAACAAATGGAGAGGGGCAGTTTTTTGTCAGTAAGCTGTTGCTAGGTTGTATACCCAATGAGAAAAAGATTTTGAGCTCGAGCCTCGCACGCGTGTCACTTCGATGCATACTTAAAATCACAGAGGAAGCAATAGAACTAGCTCTCGTCTTAGAGGAGATCCCCTACCCAGACTGGGTCGAAGGCCACACGGGCTCAATTTCCCAAGATTCAGACCCAGCTTCACGTACCTAAAATAACTAGACTCTTGTGCAAATCAGCGCACCTAGACAAAAAGAAAAATTCTACAAAAATACTTACTCAAAACTACCAAGGTCCTTGTGATATGCACGATAGGAGTGTGAGTAGCACATAAAAAGGCATAGGCATAACTACTGATGCCATTGTGATACACACAATAGGAGTGTAGCAGCACAAAAAAGGTATAGGCATAACTTGTATAGGCAGACATGGACAAAATTGAAGCAGGCCATAGAACGGTACGAATACGTACGGTATGGTATGGTGTTGTACGACCGTACAAGAGGGGGTCATACGACATATAGAGGGAAACTATGCTGATAGAGAACCTCACACTATTCTAATTCAGTCCTTGAATGCAGGAAAGACCCAGAATTTTGTAGATAAAGTAACTTCAATGCCCTAGTTGAAAACAGTAAAAAGACATAAGAAGGTTCTGCAACCTAGCATATGTGTCTCAAGACAATCACATCCTTAAAAGAAGATACAATATGAACTCAAAGTTGGAAAACCCACCTGCATTGCTTCCAGAGGGATGTATTTCACCAAACCACTCACTACGGTTCTCGGAGTGGGTTCACCGACATCAATTTCCTCAACATACAAGGAATCAGCATCAGGATGTTTCTGCACTTTCTTTATTACTCCCGCTCTAATGTCCAACCTTGTTATATCAACAGGTGCTTCTTTAGAGTCCCTTCCATCTGACTTTTTCTTGGACACTGGTGCTGAGCCCTTTCCAGATTTTGGACCATTAACCTCTGAAAACAGAAACAGGATTTCAGCCTCAACACAACATACAAAACTTGGAACCACTAGCACATTTACGCCTTCTTGACCCTATAAGACTTGCGCCCAAGTCCTCCACGAATTGTTCTAGCAGTTCAACTTGTGCCTCTCAACCTCTAGGTTGTGGGTTCAAGTCCAGTTGGGTGCAATTTGGGAATGGACACCTATGTGTTCACTTGGTGTGCTACGTTAGTAGGGCTCTTGCCCTTGAACATTTGAGTGTGTCATCCTCCTCTGAGGGTGGGTCACCTGAGGGGGGGGATCATAGCGATCGGATCCACGTTCCAGCCGTCGGCCCATCTACGGTGTACATAAGCGATGCCTATGGGTGGCTCTTGCCTGATGGTACGTGGCCCTTGCCCACCGACCATTTTTCATGGCTAATATTTGGACGGGAGACGCCCCCCTTGTGGGCGCTCGGGTGTGTGCATTTCGGAAAAATACACACACATACATACATATGTATTGTATGTACGTACGTATGTATGTATGTATGTGTATATAAATAATATTTTATTCATGCACCCAAAAGCTCAAACCTACCCGAAATGGTGGCCTGCTTGATCTTTGCAGAAAGATTAGCCGCATCAGCAGCTGCTCTGTCCGCACGATCAGCCTGGCTTCCAGCAAATCTTTCTCGGTATTCAGTCACTTCACTGTCTTTCTGTAACAAGCGCGACATACGAAAATATGTCAAATGCAAAATTAGATCCTACCATTTTGTACTACATTTATAAAGCTTCGCATGACATGTGGATGTATTACCAATTCCAAAAACAAGGGTTCTGGTCTTCCAATCTTATGGCCACTGGGTACGAAATCATACAACGTTTGTATTTTCTTGAGGTCTCCAGCTTCTTCACACAAGGAAAGAGCTGAAACAGGCAAATTCAGCTGTGCAAGCGCCTGTGAAAGAAACCATCATAATACAGTAAGCTTCATTCTAGTCTACAGTTGTATGTCACAGGCATGAGATGAATCCAGGAATATACCTAAATTCACCTTATCAGAAAGTGGAAGTTATAAACTAATGGTAGTCATCCACAAGACTATATAACCATCAACTCCATGCATAGTATGGACTAGATACTACGACATCCCCACTAACGTCATCAGTGCCGGGTAGAACTTGGTATCAATATATGCTCCCACACACACACACACACACACACACACACACACACACATACAAGAGCATACATTAACACAAAGGTCACTCACAACTGTGCTAAAAACTTCATACCTTATGAGAGAAGGACGGCATGAAAGGTTCTAGAAGAATTGCTAAAAGAAGTACAAGGCCAGTGGCAGTTTTCACTACAATAGCACATTTCATCGAATCCTCTTTATAAAGCTTCCAAAAGACGCTGTCCTGAATTTAGGTAAAGCCATTTTAGCAACAAAACAGATGCCATTACGAGACGAATAGGGATAGGAATCAAAAGAGAAACCTGCAAGTACTGGTTGCCAAGATTGGAGATGGTCATGGCAATCTTAAGCGCTTTCTTTACTGAAACCTGAGAGACAGAAAAATGTCCTGAGACAATACAACAATTTGTAAAGTTTACAGACACTGGCCTTACAGCAAGGCACAAGAAGTTTTTGACGTATTCCCTGGTGGGAAAAGGGATCCTTTTTCCCAACATTATGAGCTTCTGCAGAGAAGGCAACGTGTACCTAGCTAGGTGTGGTTGGGGGCAGGGGACCGCCGGGCCCACTGCACCTTGCTAGGTACGTGTCGCGGTGCCTCCCTGCAGAAGCTCATGATGTTGCCGTGGTCCGGAAGTGGGAATTATACTAAAACTTCCTGTGCTAGAGACCTTGATGACCTTAAAGCGGCAGCAAAAATCAACATCAACTTTTTAGCCTACACGTAAAAGGGAAAGGAAAAGAGCGCAGATGTGTAGGTATTCAACCATGCGATGCATTTGATGTAAACATAGATGATAGTACCCACCTTTTCCATTGCATCAATGTATTGCAGCACGTTATCATACACCTTTGAAACCAAATCTGCTGTGAGGGCATGATCTTCTGCACCTTTGGCTTCTGGAACCACTCCATCATAACCCTCACCTGCTCGAGAAAGTAGGAACACCAATTATTAGGAGCTGCAGGAAACCTTTTTTTTGACACACCAGAGGGCCCACATGGAGAGGTGTTTATCCCTTACAAATATTAGCCATGAAACATGGTCGCCACGTACCATCGGGCAAGAGCCACGCGTAGGGATCCACCTATTGGGGCACCACGCACTGGGAACGATGGAGAGAACTCGCAGCAGCAAGCTGGGAACCTCCTCCTCGGGTGACCCACCCCAGGAGGGGGATCCACTCGAGTGTTCAAGGGCAAGAGCCCTAGCAACGTGAACACCAGGTGAGCACAAGGTGTCCCTACCCGAGGGAGTCGAACGGGGTTTGAACCCATAACCTGGAGGTTATGAGGCCAAAGCCTTACCGTTAGACCAACTCTTTGGGGACAGCTGCATGAAACTTAATCCAGCACTATGTAAAACAACCAAGTTGCCTCCGCGAATGAGACTAATTAAAAGTAATAATAGATTATAGGCCCTTGCCTGCCGGCTTAGCAAGAAATGAAAGAGATCTATGCACAAAGTTGCCAACATTTTTCAGCAGCTCATTGTTCTGCTTGGCCTGAAGGTCCGCCCATAAGAAATGAGTATCAGAAACCTGCATCCCAACAATGCACCACCTCAATACTCAAAACCTGAACTGCATCAAGACAACCAGCATTACCAGAACCGTGCGGCGACAACCAGGATAGGAATTTTGCCCAGTGGAACAAGATTAAATCTTCTTTAAGCACCTCTGGGCGATTAGTTAGTAGATAGTAACGCCAAACTTCAACTGGGATTTTTGTGCTCCGGGCATCAGTTCCGAAGACGCCAACACCTTTAGTCTTTGAAAATTTCCCTGCACAAAAATCCAGATCCCAGAAGCAATAAATACTTCATATTGGGCTACTGAATTCCAGATAGCTCAAGATACATACCTATATCAATCAAGCAATATGCCCAAATTCACCTAATCAGCCAATGCCAGTTATAAGCTCATGGTAGTCATCCACAAGACTATATAACCATCAACTCCGAATATCGACTAAATACTACTACATGCCCACTAACTTCATCAGTCACCAAATGTAGAACTTGGTATCAATATATGCTCCCACACACACGCACACGAGCAAACATTTATAGTATATACAAAGGTCTGCGTACTGAGTTTCTGTTATAACTCCGGAGAAGCAGGGCAGACTCAGCCATAAAATGAAGCCTAGCACTAAGGAAACATAACAAATAGAAAGAATTCCAGATATCTCAAGATATACGCTGTTAAAAAGACGTGCATGCCACACAAGGAGCACACCATCTATTTAGTTCACCACTTAACTTCAGAAAAATTTTTAAAAAGAAGTGAACCTGATTCGTAATTTAGATATTCTGTAACACTGATAGTTCTCATCAGGTTCCATGGGTCATTAGTGCCAAGTAGAGTACACGGAAATATGACCTGATTAAAAACAACATTACTGTAAGGAAAGACCCAGTAGTATCATCTGAGTAAACTGTGTTCCTTTGAGCGCATGATCCTCTGACGTATTCCTTTTGTGTGTATTTTGCCTTGGGGTTTGCGCCCTTGGGGTGTTTTTTTAATAGAAAGATTTTTCTTTTTGGAAAAAAAAAAGTACGGGACTGTTATGAACACTCACAGTGTGAAAAGGCACATTATCCTTTCCCATAAATTGAAAAAGCTCAACATTCTCTTTTGGTTGCCACCATGCCTTCCAATCAGCTGTATATGTAGCAGTAATAGATATATAGCCAATAGGAGCATCAAACCACACATAAAAGACCTGCAAATTAAGGCAAAACATAATATTAAAAAAAATCACCAACTTAATATCAGCATGTCATTGAGCACTCGCAGAGAGGCATAGAGATTTTAGCATTGCGGCTAGCATTACTGGCAGTCCTCTTCTTGAATCTTATCAGCATGTCATTGCTGAGATCTGGGGGAAGATTATTCATTCTCCTTGCATTTGGCACAAGACTATCACGCACAAAAACCAAGTACGCTGAAAGACTCTTTTTCATTGCTTTATTAATTTGGATGTGTAGGAAGGGAGTAGCGGACAGAAGCGGTACTTATTTACATGAAGTGCTCATCTCCTCTTCTTTCATATGAGAGGTGGTAGTCCTAGATGAGTGTATACTCCCCCGAAATGGCACCTCTCTCATATCCCTTAACCACTTTGAGAGATTTATTATATTGTATTTTGTGCCTTTTGGCATGTTCTTTTTGAAATATAATTAGACCTGCTTTTCTTGAAAAAAAAATATACACAAATATCAAATAGAGCTGATCAGAAGTTCTAAAACCTTATCCTTGTATTTCTCCAACGGTACAGGCACACCCCATTTTAAGTCCCGAGTGATGCATCTTGGCTTCAGTCCATCTCTGATCCACGCATTTGTTGTTTGAATAGAATTTGCACTCCAACCACCAACTTTGGAAGTCTTCTCAACATAGTCTTCCAATCTATCTTTGAGTTTTGGAAGATCAAGAAACAAATGTTCAGTTTCCTGAATGTGAGGACTGTGACCGCATACCTGCAAAGTCAGTTTCTTAATTAAGATAACCTCATGCATACGCGCACATTTCAGAAACAGTTTTTTATTATAATGGCAATAAGGAATAATTGAGAAAAAGTTTATAATTGAGAAAAATAGCTCCATTCATAGGGGAAAAGGGGAATCGTGCCCACTGAAACACGAGACAGAAGACAAAAATGGAATGAGAATTGCCCACCCCCCCCCCCCAAATCTCCATCAATGATCGTCTCCCCGCCCTCATCTAAGGCCGGCACACACGGGTGAGTTTCTCCCCGCCCTCATCTAAGGCCGGCACACACGTATGGTAGGCCACCGTGTGCAAACCGAAGGACTGGGAGATTCCCAACGGTTATGCGATCCATCAGTAGGGCGGTGCATCTGTGAACTCCAGACGGAGACCGGAATCGGCAGCGGTAGTCGGAGCGGCTTCCATGGAGTCCTCCAGAGGGAAAAGGCCAGAAACCGGGGTCACCAACGGGAGGGACACAGCCCTACGAGGAAACGGAGAGGCGGAAGGAGAGAGGATAGCCACCGTGTGCAAACCGAAGGACTGGGAGATTCCCAACGGTTATGCGATCCATCAGTAGGGCGGCATAGACATCAGAGTTTCTCCAACTCTTCTGTGTGTGTGGAAGGCTACCCCGTGCGAACGAGGAGATTCAAAAGCAATCTTGTAAATCGT
>NC_141067.1:28164453-28421953 GCF_041138505.1 Cibotium barometz
TTGATCCACATTTTGTATGGGAACTAGAAACTACCCCAATCCATTAGATTGGAGGTAAGACCTTTCCCAAAATGTCTTCACATCGTTTGCATTAGACTCCTTTTGAGAACCATTGTTAGTTACCCATATGTAACCATCATGATGTATCCATCTACAAGACCATGGACCCATTACCTAGCGCATACTTTTAAAGCCTTGACTAAAACATCCATTAAGAGCCAGGAACATGACATCCATGTATCACTCTAGGGGAAGTCATGACCTAAGGGGAAGGATCATAAGCTTCGGCTTAAGGGGACGGCTGTTGGGGTAATCCTTAGCTTATACCCTTTAGGAAAAATCTCAAATCATCCCTTTCCAGGAGGGGTGCCCTCAATGATAGAACCTCGGTTTATCTGACGAGCCCCAGTAGGAGGAGGCCGGTATTCTCAATCCCCCTCAGCAGCCGGTACATCCTATTGATGCACCCATTATCTGAAGCATCCTCAAAGATCTCAACGAGCTCCTCCAGCTTCTCCAAGGTAGGGATCACCTCTACCTGAGCTTGCTTATGAGCAACCGAATGTGTCGGAAGCCAATTGCCCCCTGGATCTCCGAGTAGAGAGGGATCCTCAGCTTGGGGAGGTTGAGTAGAAACCCCCTCTAGAACACTAGTCTCGTCACCACCACAACCTGTGTCTCCGAGTCAAACAACCTGTGACCATCGAAAGGGAGTTGTTTCCCACAAAGATTTACTTCGTGGACTTAAAGTCAAAATTCTTTGTCCAGCCCTTAGGAACATGTGCATAGGCATCACATCCGAAAACATGGAAATAAGAGACATCCAGTTTTGTATCCAAGTAGGCCTCATATGGAGTCTTTCCTGGAATTGCTACCATAGGAGACCGGTTAAGAATATGTACAACAGCTTCCGCGAAAGTAAAGCAAAGTCTTTTGATATGAAAGACTTGGGTGTACTTTATTACTATATCAGAATCAAAGTTTGGAGACAAGATTCAAGCATGTTTTTTACTCAATCGAAGTACATTAAGGAATTGTTGGAAAGATTCAACACGATGGACTATAAACTAGTTTCAACTTCAATGGAATGGAATCAAATCAAAAGCTTCAGCTTTTATGAATCAAGTGTTAACATGGTACTTTTTTTCGACAACTTGTTAGAAGTTTGATATATGTGACACAATTACTCATCTTGACATAGCTTATGCCTTGAGTAACATAAGTCAATATATGGTTGATCCAAAGAATCACATTGGAGATCTCAACAAAGCATGTACTCAAGTATCTACACATCATCTTTTGATTTTATACCTCTAGGATAATGTAATATGGATTGGGCAAGAAATATTGATGATCAAAAGTCCATATTCATAAATGTATTTTCTCTTAGGTTTGGGTCTATTTCATGGAAAAGAAAAAAGCAAAAAAACCATAGCTTTATATTCTACTAGAGTGGAAACCAAGAATGCATTGTATGAATGTGTTTATTTCCAGGATATTACTTGGAGAGATCATGGAGATTCAAAAAAATGACACTGATATTTTTTAACTACCAAATCTGCAACAACCAAAGCTGAATTAAACTTTGAAAGAACCCATTTTTTCATGTCAAAACAAAGCATATTTAAGTTTATTATCATTTTTTATGAAAAGAAGCAGAGTGTTTCTCTACAAGGGAATAGCAAGATAGGGATATAAAATCCATCCACCCAAACCAAGTCACAGGAGACGCATCATCTGTATCATCCAAAGCCTTAGAGGGTGTACCCAACCATCACTAATAAGAGTCCTAGTCAAGGACATTTGATCATGACGAGTTGGCAAAAAGTTTACTCAATCAAATTGGCCAAGCCAACCCTAATGGAAACCTAAAGTCTAGCCCAACTAGTTCTTTAAGCTAGAAAGCTATACTTATTTCCATAAAGAAATATGGTTTGGAATGTAATTTATCATCAAAACCATACAAGCATAGAGTGTCACCTAGACAACAATAATATATCATGCGCTCATTGCCAGTGCCATGGGAATCATAATACATCTCATTGTTGGTACCAAGAAAACCCAATAGGATAGACTATAGTACCACAACATCTACTCCCTACACCAAGATAACCATTAGCCTTACCAGCCCCATGAGCCACTCCTTAACTTGTATCCTTAACCGGTATAATCTCTATGCCTACCTATTAAATTCCCTTATTGAGAGGTATGTATATATTGTCATAGTTTTGATATCCACCTCTGATATTACCACCTCAACGGTTCCTCTAAGAACTACAATAGTACTCGGTACTCTACATAGATAGAAACCTAATAATAGGAGGGCTATGAGTCTTATAAACAAAAATATCTATACAAGTAACATTATAGTCCCTATGGGTATCTCAGATAGGCTCCAACCATATATTATATATATAGACAGTCATAGTTTTCATATCCACCTCCAATATAACCACCTTAGATTATGTATAGGCGATCATAGCTTTCATATCCACCTCTGATAGTACCACCTCAATCGTTCCTTTAAGAATTGCACTAGTACAATAATACTCATCTATGACTCTATATATAGAGATAAAACCTAAGAATAGGAGGGCTATGAGTCTTATGAACAAAAAGATCCATACAAGTAGTAGTATGATCCCTATGGGTATCTCAAGTAGGCTCCAGCCATAGTTTATGCCTCTCTGTTTGAAGCCATAGAGCCATGCTACGCACAACAAAGGGTGAGAGACCTCATCAATATGGTATGAACAGCGAGTCATGAAAAATGTTCACAAAATCGTGCAAACGTTCACTCAACTCCATTTTTGGAAAAAAAAAACCTAAAAATGTACCTTTTTCCAAATTTATGGAGACAAAAGACATACTTTCATGTTAAACATTTTAAAAAAACTACTACTTTTGTGGAAAAAAATGCATAAAACAATACTTACATTTTACTCTAAACCCAAAAATGTCCAATTTGAAAAAAGAATTACAAAGGAGAAGAAACTCTTCCAATCAACTAGAAGAGTCATTGGATCTTTTTCTTAAAAATATCAATTGTTTTTCGGTGCAAGTATCCATAATTTTTTAACTTAAAGCCATGCATAAGAATTTCTATATCATACAACTTAAGCATGTCCACATGTTGATGAATTACACTTTTCTTTCCTTTTTTGCTTTGTTTATGCATCTTTAGATCATACTTTCTCTTGATGAGCACGGATAAGTTTTGTACCAATATATATTTCTAGACTGCGTGTTGTATGTAGCGTGTTATCTACAAACTGATAGGTGGTAAAATTGACATTACTTTTAGATCCAATATAATTTGATGAAACAATCTTACATGGGACTAGTGCATTATCTAAGAAAATAAATTTTCTTTGTATACAAACTTGATCCAATGGTTGAATTTAAGCATATTTTGATATTAAGATAGGTAGGTATATGGAATCCATGGCCGTAGAAGAGGTTTAGATATTAAGATAGGTAGGTATATGGAATCCATGGCCATAGAAGAGATTTATTGAAGGCAAAGATGTCTCTAGATTTAGATAGAAATCCAACGATCCAAACGGTCAAATTTTAGATGGTAGTGAGTACTACAATTTATCACTTTACTTTATTTTGATCTAATAGTTCGATTTTGAGTTATAGTCTTTGCAAAAACACAGTTTTTAGTTTATAACAGTTAAATTTTGAGCCATTAAAATGATAATAGTTGTTGTTTTAAAAAATTGATGAAAATTTGGATTCTCGAATCCACTTTGTTGTGATCAAAATTTCGTGAGTGAGAGACTGACGTTTCTATAGTGATAGTGAAATTTTCATCCAAAAAAAAGAGATTTTTTTGTCCATAATAATTTTACTTTTATTAGACAAAAAATTTAGTCCGTTGTTGGTGGAAAACAATTTCGTCGACGAAAATTTTTATGTTGATGGAAAAAAAATTCGTTGATGAAAATTTAGATTCCAGAATCCAAGTAAATTTTCGTCGATGAAAATTTAGATTCCAGAATCCACTTGAATTCTAGAATCCAAATTTCCATTGATGGATTGAAATTTTTGTCAATGAAAATTTTCCGTCAACGAAAAAAAATTCCATCTCGTACGAAAAAAAAATTCGTCGAGGAAATCCAAATTCTCATCGACAAAAAAAATTTCAGCGATGGAAAAAATTTCCGTCAACAAAAATTTTTCCGTCAACGGAAAAATTTTCGTGCCGTTGATATCAACGGAAATTTTTTCCGTCAACGAGAAAAACATCTGTCGATGAGAATTTGGATTCTAAAGTCGAAGTGGATTCTATTCAATGATTGGGATAAAGTACAATGATTGGGATGAAGTTAGTTGAATTCTTGTAGAAGAAAAAACATATTTTTGTAATTCTACGTAAAGAATGTATTATAGATTACATAGACATGCGTGAATTATTAGTAGTTTTAAAGAATATTAGATCGTCATTGAACTTGTTTTTTCCATTTTGTTATTTAACATGAAAAATATTAAGAGACTAAGGTTTTGTAAAAGGGGAGGAGAAGGGTGTGTGTGTGAATGGACTTATGGTCCACTAGCTCACCTATTTAAAGGTGGAGCTAGAAGGCAATGTATGAAGCATGAAGCTTAGTTGTATTTTGAGCAACTTAATAAGCAAGATATTTTCTTGTATTTTATGAGTCTCTCTTCTCCACATATTTGATCTAGCATGAGCACCACGAAATTCTAACATGGTATTTAGAGCTTGGGTAGATTAGGTCACACTTTGGTTGGTGTAGACTAGGTTATCCCCTTTTTCATCTTTTGTGGAGAAGAACCCCCAGCCAATGGGGCCCTCCAGCATCTTGAGGAGGCCGAATCTCGGCGTGATCTTAACTAGGAAAGTGAAGAAGACCTCCAGGCGCTCGAGCTCGTACAGCCAATCGACAGATTCCTCTTCTCCTAGCCCGGCATTGCCGTCTGAGCAGACCGGCGCACGAAAACTGCAGACAGCTGATGCCGTACAGCCATTCGCCGACTGTAGGAGATTATTGGCTGTGTGGACTTAGGGCTTTTGAAGCCCATAGCCTCAAGTATCTACAGTCAGGAACTCAGCCCGAATGGCGGCCTGAATCGAGCGCTGGAGTCAAAACACCAAGCGGCTGTCTGGTTTTCAGCCATGGAAGCTTGAATGAAAGCTTTATAAAAGTGTTTTAAACACTAATTAGTCTTCATGCTTATCATTAAAGTAGTACTAATCACTTAAGTACTCTTGGGAGGGCTTGTTTCAAATCCTATTTTGAGTTTGAAGTGGTGGGCATACACCATGAGGTATTCATGAGCCTCATTCTCATCAAGCTTCATCAACATCATCTTCAAGTGCACAAAGCTTCTCAAAGTGTGCTTATAAGCACTAATAGTGTTGATTAACACTAATAAGGCTTCTAATCCAGCAAAGGAGAGTCATTCCAAAGTGTTTCTAAACACTAAGATTGTTCTTAAACACTAATGGTGAATCTAATCACTAATGCAAGTGTCATTAGACGCTAGAAATGTGCTTTTAAGCACTAATCATGTTTTTAAACACTAATGGTGATCTTAATCACCAAACAAAGTGTTCTTTGACACTAATGAAGCTCTCCCCATCAGAATTAGTGGTTAGGGCACAAACCCTAAATGCTAAACCATAAGTTTCACCATCTTAATCTCCTTTTTATGCAATGTATCCTTGGCTTGATTAAGGGTTGTTGTACTCTCATAAGCCTTTCTCTTTCTACTTAAGCCAAAATATCAAAATTTTTGGTTTTTTCTTCTTCATAAATCAGCCCATTATTCTCTAGTAATCTCCTTCAATACCCAATGTCAAAGGACAACACCCAAATTAAGAAGTTCTCAGGAGAGGGCTTCCACACATGGCAAGTTCTTGTCAAGTACAAGATGATGTCCAAAGGTTTTTGGCCATTCATCTCCGGCACTAAGGTTATTGATCGAACTAAGGCTGAAGATATTGAAGATGATGATGAGAGGGCACAAGCCATCATCATGCTTCATCTTGAGGAGGCTCTCATTTACCATGTGAACCAGCTTTCGACTGCAAAGGAGAAATGGGATGAGCTTGATAAGCTCTATGGAGCTCGTGGTAAGAATTCCAAGATCTCACTCAAAATTGAATTTTTCAGCTTGGAACTCAAAGAGGGAGACGGCATTGGAGCCTTAATCTCTCACTTGAAGGGCCTTATGGCTCAACTTGCATCAATGAATGCGAGAATGGATGAAGATGATGCAGTGGCTATTTTACTAAAAGCAGTCAAGAAGGTGTACCCCACCTTAGTCACCACCCTGAAGAACATACCTAATCCCACCCTTGAAGGAGTCATTCAATCTTGTCTTGATGAAGAAAAGAGGCCAAAGGGAGGAGCTGAATCTTCAAATGCAACAACTTCATCGAATATCAAAGTAAGCTTTGTCACATCAAGTGATCAAAGTAAGGTGTGTCCATTGCAAAAAGGTGGGTCATTTGGCAAATAATTGTTAGATCAAATATCCCAACAAAATGAAATGTAACAAATGTAAACAAACGGGACATATCACTTCTAAATGTCCCAACAAAGAGTCAGAGGCTAACTTTGTATCAGCCTCTAACTCCACTGAGAAATTGTTTTAAATCTCAATGTAACCACACCTATATTCCTAACCTTGTACGCCTAATGTTATAAAGGCAACCTATGTCCAATACCACCTATTCTAATTTTCTTTCATAGTTGGTATTGAGGGGGGGTATTAAGAGACTAAGGTTTTGTAAAAGGGGAGGAGAAGGGTGTGTGTGTGAATGGACTTATGGTCCACTAGCTCACCTATTTAAAGGTGGAGCTAGAAGGCAATGTATGAAGCATGAAGCTTAGTTGTATTTTGAGCAACTTAATAAGCAAGATATTTTCTTGTATTTTATGAGTCTCTCTCCTCCACATATTTGATCTAGCATGAGCACCACGAAATTCTAACAAAAAAATGGAAAAAAAAATCACCTTTAAATTAGCAATATGTACATTTTTTAAAAGAAGTTTGAAACTATGCTTATTTTGCAAAAGTTATTTAAAAAAAAGTTCACTTTAATGTCTCCAAAAAGATTGTAAAATTGATCAATATTTAGGACTAGTGAAAAATAAAGATAGCCTGTTGTGCAAACGACTACTCAGACTCATGAACATTTTTCATGACACTGTTTATGGTAGGCCACCACCAATGCAATGCTTTTGATGCAAAGGCCCACACTATACTATGGAGTTGCCTCACAAACAACAAGGACCACTACATTAAATCCCCTGAGTGACCCAAGTACCAACAACCAAGACAATTTTCCCGAGCTCCAAATTAGGCTCAAAACATCCCCAAAGTCATCTCCAGATGATTGGCATTCATGATATGCATGTACAATACATCAGTAGCATCCAAAATGTAATCCAAAGGCAATAGGTATGTCATTCACTGTCAAAATGACATTCAGCCCCTGCTGTTATAGCATACAAAATCAGACCAAATGCACCTCAGGTCAAAGACATAACACCTCCCAATGTATTTGCATCATGTAAGCATGTGGTGGCATCCAATGAGCACAAGTTACAACCATTGAGCAATGACAGCTCAAAACAGAGATTTCCCTGTCAATTCCAGCATGCTGCCTTTGTTTTACAGCCAATGCTTGAGAGTGGAAAGCTCCAAGGACCAATGACAGTACCTAAGATCAATGCTAGGCACCCAATTTGTCTTTTACCTGAGTATATGAGTCACCAAATGAGCTACCAAGCTGAGATGTAAGTGTGTTGTCGCAGACCTGTGAACAGTTTATGGGCTGCACTTGGCTATGTAGAAGGTTGAGGAACAACCAATAACCACTCCAAATACCTTTGCCCAATGTTAAGAACCTGCAGATGAGTGTCCTTGAGCTGCCCTGATGGAGGAGATCACGTTAAGAAAGCTGAAAAAAAACATTCTTTGATGCTGTTTACAGTAGGCGCAACCTGCGTGAGCTGCCTGCTGCTCCAAGAAAGCCACGTGGGGCTGCTTGACTGTGTGAGGAGCTGGAGTAGGTGATATATGTGCTGTCCAGGGGCCTACAACAGCAGGCGCAGTCCACGCTGATGCTACAGTATATAATATATGGTTGGAGCCTACCTGAGATACCCATAGGGACGATAATGTTACTTGTATAGATATTTTTGTTCATAAGACTCATAGCCCTCCTATTATTAGGTTTCTATCTATGTAGAGTACCGAGTACGATTGTAGTTCTTAGAGGAACCGTTGAGGTGGTAATATCAGAGGTGGATATCAAAACTATGACAATATATACATACCTCTCATCACTATGACAATATATACATACCTCTCATCGCACCAGCTCTTCTTCTCTCTTATTTGTAGGGTGGGTGTTGCTTACTTGCTAGTTTAGCTCTCGCACACTTTGCGCTAGACGAGGATGCTTGGTTGACGCCTTTTAAACCTGCTTGTATATTGCGTGCTGATGCTTGCGTTGGAGATGTCTTTTTTTTTGCGCACTGCTGTGTTAGATAATTTGTGATGCTGATTTGTGCCTTTTCTACAGCCGCATCGCTGCTTCTCATGCATTTTTGTTGTTGTGATCACTATGGAGCTGCTGTCGTGCTGCAGGAGGAGACGCTACGTGTCTATGACAATTTCCGTTGAGCTGCACTACTACTGAGAGCTCTAATGGGCAGCAATAGTCAAGCTTCAGAAGTCACCACCCTTTAACTAGCTACTTCCATAGGCAGAGAGACGCCTTGCAGTTGGACCCTGCTGGCCCCCCCTCAATCCTAATGAAAATAAGGAAAAAAGAAAAACCCTAGAACAAAAATTACATATCTTCCTAATGAAGGTGCTAACCCTTATTACTTAGTTAATAAAGGCTTCTAATCATATGCTAAGAATATCTCCTAATTACCTCCTAACACCTAAGCTCTGATACCATGTTAAATTTCTAGGATCTAAGGAGGTTCATACACTATTATCAAATCCATGGCTTTACAAAGATAATTAACAACTAAATATAATTAAATTAAGCACTAGAAATAAGCATAAACAAAACACTAATCACATTATGATTTCCATAATCAAGCTCACATACACCCATATTTATAGTCTTGGGAAGGACTCCAATCCATGCCTTTTGTGCACCCTAGTGCCAACCATGTGTTCATTAATGCTCACACTACATGTGCAACCTTGTGCTTTCCATGTGTCACCTTTTGATCATTGACTTTACCTTTTACAAGTGACCATACAAATCAACCTTTGATATTAGACCCTTAGTCTATTCCTTGTGTATGCTTCTTCTCTTGTTCATGTGACTCACTCCCTACCTCTTCCTTGTGCTCTTTGGCACCACGTATCTCAACAAATTTCTCTTCAAACTTTGGGAGATTCTTTGGTTCACTAAGGCGAACTCCCTCACCTTGGCATCTTGCTGGAACTTCTCAAGGCTTGAATCGTGTGCATCTTCCTCGACTGCAGAGGACGTTGCTTCTCCCATTATACTTTAAATTAGCTAAATCCTCTTAGAGGAGTATTCTACACCTTATGAGAAGCTTGCTCAATCTCATGAATTCTTAACTCATTTGTTTATGCAAGCTACTGTAGAGAAAAGACCAATTCAAAAATTTTTCTCATTTCTGCAGTTGTTTATTAAGCTACATTTTGGAGTTGGGGCCTTGCTATTTACGAATTGCTATTTACGAAGGAAAACTTTCTTTAGGTAAAACCTCCATTAATTTTCTCCTCAAGCTCAATCTATGCCAGTGAAGTTTCCACCTGCTAGTCAATGTGCCAATGCACACTCTATATGAGTCTGATATGCTATGCTATGGTGCTATGAAGTATGCAATAATGATGCCCTATGCGAATGCTCATGCAATGATGATGTTATGTGAAATGCCATGTTATGATGATGCATGGTAATGATGTGAACGCAATATGACATGATGTATGCTATGCTCAACATTACTATGTATATCATGATGCATGTGACAATGATGCTATGTGAGCCCTTGAATGTTATAATACATGTTTGTCATGTAAAGCTGTGCCCAAATGATACCTCTACATGAAATAATGATGCAATGCTAGTGCCTATTTCTACACCATGGAAGTCAAAATCATGAGGATGTCAAAGATGCTATGTGATGGTGATGTTATGCTACATGTCAATGACAATGATGCTGCTATGTTGATGTTGCATGTCCATGATGAATGAGGCTACAAATGTTAAGCCTCATGATGAAGAAGATGCTACAATGTATGATGTTTATATGGAAATGCATGCCCCAATGGATGATGTAATAATGTCACCCTTTTATCCTACTCCCATGCTATGATGGTGCCCATGTTTATGCCCATGTTAATGATATGTCCCATATGTTATTTCATGTAATGGGACCATGTATTCTCCTGTATGTCTATGTATTTATATTGACCATGGCTACCGATGATGTAGGCTAGGCAACAAGGTCTATGTTTATGTCCATGTCTATGTAAGTCGCCTCTAGCCACTGATGATACAGGTTATGTGACCATGTAACCATGTCTATGTACTCTTACCCTTAGGATGAGACCCAGTGGGCATTATATGTACACTAATCACTTGGGATGAGACCCGATTTGGGAACCAAGGGGGGGTGTTGGAAATATGGTGCCAACCATGTTTGGACACATGTATAGATGGGCATGTGGAGTAGATAAGAGACCTAGGGTGTGTGGATGATGAGTCAAGTTTATCCCATATGTGATGTTATGGCAAATGGGTGTATGGCTATGTATAAAAGGGGCATTCCCTAATGTAATGCAATTAACTCAAGCTTTGCATAGGTAATTCTCTATTGTGCTCTCTTTGCTTTAAGTTCATCTAATCTAACCTAATCAGCACTGCACTCACTACACCATGAGCCCCTCGTGCTTTGAGCCACCATAGCCTTCACCTCTTCCACTATCTCCACCATTGCCATGGTGAGCTTGATCCATGCATGTTAACAGTCCTACACCTCAACAAAATTAAATTGTAAGGAACCATCCTCCTTCCCATCCATTTTATGAAGTGATAATGGAGAATCATAAGAATCCTACCCTCAATCTACCACAAGAGAACATTAAAGCCGCCCAACATGAAAAAAGTTATTGATTGCAACAATGGAGCATATGCAATCAATAAGTGTTCATGTTGCGACCTCCTTGAAACCCTTGACTAGTTGGAAACACCTTAAGGGCCAACACTTCCCACACATGGTGTGGGCAGTGCCACCAAGCAGGACACCTAGCCATGTAGAATATACTAGGAAACCAACCATCCCAAGGGCTTTCTACTCCTATTATTTAAAGGAAGAATCACACTGAGGAGATTTGGTCCTTGAAATAAATGCATAAGAGATCAAAGAGAGAAGAAAATGAAAGATTCAACTTGATGGAATCAAAGATGTTAACCTAAGACATTGGCCCTAAACCGTAAGAGTTTAGCTTTAAGTTTAGGCCAAGGAGATTTCCATCTCAAAGTTATCGAGGTAGACCTCAAATCATAGGAATTTAGCTTTAAGTTTAGGCCAAGGAGATGTCCATCTCAAAATTATCGAGGAAGACCTCAAACCTCAAATCGAAAAAGGAGTAAAATTTAATGTTTCAAGTGTGTGGAGAAAGGCCACATTTCTTTGAATTTCCTAACCCCAAGAAGCAGCAAAGTTACAAGCCCTTTATGTGGAAGATGAAAAGGAGAAGGCCATTGTCCATCCCTCCTTCAACACATCAGTGGAGGCATCAAAAGAAGAGAACCCAAAATAAGAGACCACTACCAAACTTAAGCGAAGATGGTAAAAGTTGCAACAAGGAACACAACGAAAATCCTTCCATTCCCAAGGTGTAACTTCCACAAAGAAAGTAAGGTCCTCTTAAGCTCCCCCCCCCCCCAAGGAAAAGATAAGGAAGATAGGACCTCAAAGCACCATTAATGATGGGAGAAGAAAATGGTCCAGTAGAAAGTACTTTGAAACCCTAAGCCAATAGAAGGTCACACCCAAGCTCATGTGCAGAACCTTACCTAGGAAGAACCTCTGCAAGTCCTTCCAAGGAGGATCTTGCCCTAGTTCCACCCCTGTAAAACTCCAAAGTGATCAATTGAAAGTGCCCCCTTTTCCAAAAAGGATTGAGAAACCAATAGAGGTAGTCAAGGAGTATGATCTTTTCAAAGATCTAGATGCCTTCTAATCCAAACATTACCTTTAAGAAACTCATGGTATTATCTCCCCCGTGTAGAATGAGGTCTAAGACTTGTCTCTCAAAATGGAGAGGCTTAAGATCATCCATGAACTCAACTTAAGAGAACCCTTCCAAAAGTGGGACAAGGAAGTTCATGAAGTTGACACTTTCATTGACCTAAGTACTCCTGAAGTAGGAGTATGGATTGAAGGATGCCATTCTAGATG
The DNA here is from genome assembly GCF_041138505.1 of Cibotium barometz. Classification (NCBI taxonomy): domain Eukaryota; kingdom Viridiplantae; phylum Streptophyta; class Polypodiopsida; order Cyatheales; family Cibotiaceae; genus Cibotium; species Cibotium barometz. The sequence continues at coordinate 28,176,897 of NC_141067.1, forward strand.
CCATAGTAGATGGAAGGCTAGTAGTGATTTGAGAAGGATTGCAATTAACCAACTGGCTTGTTGAATGGCCAAACAAATTAGAGTAAATACCCTAGGTATCCTTCCCAATGTAAAGACAACCATGGCTGGAAAGGATTATTGTGGCATAATTGGTGGTGCGACCAATATCATATGGTGCGACCAAAAGGAAGACCGTGGGGCTGCTACCAAGCTAAGGCAAAATTCATAAGGCACTCTTACCATTGGGAAAGGAGTAGAAAGAGTGGTCTTAAAACTCTATAAATGATATAGAGGAAAGGGTTCCACAACCTTGGAAGATTCAATAGATGTCACCCCAAGTGACACTTCCAATGAAGATCAAAGAGTGAAGTGGGTGTTGCCCAAAGTTCATTCATAAGTAAGCAATGGAATCTTATTCAATTTAGAAATTTAAACTAACTCCACCTTCATGGGGACGAGCACCTTGCCCTTAGGGAAAGCAATGAGGATTTTAAAGTAGCATTAGAAAAGGACATCGAGGAATGGTTGAATTCAAAATCCTCTTATGTCCCATTCCTTGATGAGACTTCCACTGAAGGTGATTCTTCTTTCCTTTCCCTCAGTGAAGAAGATATAATAATTCCACAAGAAAAACTCATTGAACAAGAACCTACTCTCGAGCTAAAGTTGAGAGAACCAACCAACAAAGGAACAAAGGAAGAGATCAAGTGAAGAACCAAATAGAAGGCAAAGAAAAATGCGCTTGAAGGGAATATCCCTTGATGCGAAGGATTCACAAAGTTACTAGAAAGGAACCTTTGATGTGTTTTCTTGGTTATATGGGGATTTGAAGGGAGCATCCCTAGCCATGGCTAGGGAGCATCCCTAGCCATGTACGAACACCACATTAACTCATATTCATTTAAAGGCTTGCATTTTCTTAGGGTTTTCATTCTTGCAGAAATATCAACGCAACCCTAGCCTTGTTTGATACAAAAGAAATGTGATTTTCACATAGACTTTCTTCATGAATTGTTAGAAAGGTTTGGGACTTATTATTTGGTGCACATGAGGGAATTGAATTTCTTAGAGTTTGAAACAAATGCATGGTTGATATGAAGAAATCACATATAATGTTATCATTGTTTGTTGATGGAATATTGGCATAGATTTTGGGAATTGTTGGACCATATTATTCCCCTCTCCTTTTCATATTTTCAAACAAACAAACAATTAATTTCCCTTTTCCATTTTTATTTTCTTGAGGAAAAAGTGAAAAGTAAAACTCCAATTTTTCTCTCTTGACGGAAAAGGGAGGAAGCAAGTCCTTCCCGAAAATGCATCACCATCAATACATCTCAAAAATTCTCGAATAGTCCTTCGATTGCAAAAATTGTGGTGTGTTCATGATCTTGTTCAATGGGAAGTGAAAGTGATGAGGCAGATGATGAAGACAATGGGGTTGGTGTTTACACTAGAAAGGAAAACTTTTAGTAGTTTTTTGCCTTGTTTGGTCAGGAGGAACCATATCTCTTTTTCCTTTTCCACATCATAACTTAAAATTTTTTAAAAAGTCTAGAAAAAGATTTAAAAATCCTTAGAATATTTCTAAAAATTCCCACCATCACCCTTGCATTCTTTTCTTTTTTAATTAATGCCTCCTTTAACACTGTGGTTGCTGGGGTTGATTCTTGATATAGAGATTGATTCTTGTTATGCAAGGTATGTGAGCTCATTTCATGCCCATTGGCTTGTGGCTCACACTACCTTCCATTATTCCATTCGGCATCACACTTTTTGGGGGTAAAAGCAACACACCTTTGTGGTGGTATTAATTTGATTAATCCTCATGTTTTTGATTGGCAATTGGGTTGGGGAAGCATGATGGATTATAAGTTGCATTGTATGTTTATCCCCAAGCCATTCTTATTGCATGATGATTCTTTGGGGTTTGCTCATTTGTTTGTCTTTCTTCACCTTGTGTGCACAAATATATGGATGTTGTTTTGTGTGACCAAGGAGGATTACATGATTGATCAGATTCGTGTATCCTTAAATGAGGGTATAGTTGTTAGAGTCCTACATCTGCCTAGAGATGGTTCCACACTAGCTAAAGTAATGTGCTTTATAATGATTATGTCTTGGAATCTTGAGAAGGAGAAGGAGAAGATTTGTGAGGCTTATGAGCTTGCCTCAAAAGGAGAAGTTAAGCACACATGTTATACCCTTGACCCCTACTTATCTACATCATTTAATGCCCATAAGTTGTTAAGAGTCCTACATCTGCCTAGAGATGGTTCCACAATCCCCACTAGCTAAAGCAATGTGCTTTCTAATGATGATATCTTGGAATATTGAGAAGGAGAAGGAGAAGATTTGTGAGGCTTATGAGCTTGCCTCAAAAGGAGAAGTTGAGCACACCCAGTATACCCTCGACCCCTACTTCTCTACATCATTTAATGCCCATAAGTTGACGCCCATGAGTTGGCAGCCTTATGTGATAAGGCATGCCTACTTTTTTGGTTTGATAGAGATGACAAAGAACTTTGAAAAGCAAATGGATGGTCTTAGCAGTCCCTTCAGTCCATAAGCCCAACATTTGGGTGAAACTCATGTTATACATGTGCTTATATTTTATGATATCTTAACACCCAAGGGTTCTTGGGAAAACCCTTAGAGTGAGGAGCATGTATGTGGAGTGTTTCAGGTGCTAGGATCCTAAGTGAATGATGATACGATGTTTATGAGTTTTGGAGTGGAGATCAATGTAGCAACATAGTTTGTATTCCCAGAACTCCTATCTTGCCTTTCTTTAGTCTCTCCTTTTCTTTGAAGTACACACTATAGGTTTCCTCTACCAACTTTTCTACAATTAATGATTTGATAAGGTCAAGAAGGTCATTTACTCATGCAAGATCTATCTAGTAGGGTGAATATAGTAAGCAACTTGGTAGGATAAAGGAAATTTAAAATCTTCTTTGTTCTTGTTGCTTCCTACAAAGGAAGTTGCTACTAGGAGATGATTTTGCAATGAACCTTTTGTAATAGCCAACATTACTCAAGAATATCTTCAATTCATGGGGGTAGCCATGATCCTCTATCTTGAATTCAAAATATCATGTAAGAATAATGGTCGTGACTATTCCCTAAACAGATCTCAGTGGTGCACAGGTGCGTGTGACTACTATCCTATGCTCTAATCCTAGGATCTAAAACCTAATCCTCTCAAGAAAAGATAAGCCAGAAAAGCACTCCACATAAAAGTTTTCTTGATAAGATCAAAATATCATGTGAGAACAATGATCGTGACTGGGGAACCTATTCCCTAAACAAATCTTAGTGGTGTGCACAAGTACCTGTCACTATGCAATGCTCTAATCCTAGGATCTAAAACCTAATCTTCTCAAGAAAAAATAATCTAGAAAAGCGCTCCCCATAAAAGTAGATGAATTTTAAACATTGTGGACTTATTATGGGGCTCAATGGCTTGGTGCAGATGTTTGCACCTTGGTTATGTGTTGAAAAAAAGTAGACCAGGTTTCCTGTTGAACAAAAGCAGACCTGGTTATGTGTTGAACAAAACCAAACCATGTTTCCTATATTATTGGGGTCAAAAGGAGTTAAATAAGCTAAAAATTCCTTAGCCATGTTGTGGGCTTTTTTGCACCACCATGGTGGGTTTTTAGCCCATTTGACCCCTTTTGACTCCACTAATACACTTCTCAATTGTGTAGGGGGGCATTTTTTATGCTGTGATGGGTTTTTTGTCCATTTCACTCTCGTTTGACCCCATTTTTAAAAGAAAATTTGCCAAAAGCTTTATGGATTTTGAGTTATTCAAGCATCTTTGGTGTATCTATGGGTATAGGGATTTCAAATTCCTAGGTAATTCTTGAACATTGTGAACTTATCTTGATTTAATGTCTCGGTAAAGATGTCTACAACTTGATCAAGAGAAGCATTGAGATCAACTAGGCTTCCTACATGCTATGGTGGATTAACGTCTTGGGGTTTTGATTAACTCCTAGTTGCTACTTGAATTCTGTTGACTTAGTGACTTGATGAAAAAGTCAAAAATTTGATGCATGATTTGGACACCACTTGGGCCCTTAACCATGAGGTCATTTTTTACATTGATGTGTCTAGCCCTTGGGCATTCACTATATAATAATGAAATGACCTCCATCATGAGGTCATTTTTGCATCAGTGTCTAGCCCCAAGGCGTTCACTATGTAAAAACCTGATAGCTAGCATGCACGTTCACAAGGGGTAATTTAAAAAATGCCAATAACAAATTGTTATAACCTATATACACCCCTTCAGATGATTAAAGTACCCCTTATGTATAAAAATTAAAAAACCTCTTCTATATGTATATTTCTTGTATAAATAATTCCACTTTTTGAATTAAAAAACCCCTAGTATATATATAATTTTTCCAACCCACGAGAAAATAAAACCCCTTCTGGTGATCGGACGACGTGCTATCTTACATATTGCTTAGTGAACTTCTAGGGAGTCTAGCTCAACATGTGGAGTCTCTCATATGACCTGGCACAAATCTCATTATCTTACACAAATCAACTTATCTTGCATGTTTTTTTCTTCTTTTTTAAAGGTGTTCCATCCAAAATTATCTATAAATTTCATGTCCTGTCCAGATTCTAAGCACATCGTATTAAGGAATGAGATCCAAAATGGCTGAATTTTTTATTTCCGTTGGCCGATCATTTTCAACCTCGAAATCCGCGTTGCCGTCAGATCTCGCATTTTCTTTCGCTTGCAACAGCGAGGGAACGTCGCTCGATTTTCCGTTATTTTTTATTTTCTGACATCATGTCGGCCCTCCCATCGACAACAACTCGCCTAAAAGTAACCTAGAAAATTTGATTTTTTGGTTTTTCCTCAAAAAAAAATATCACTTAATAAAAGCATTTTCTTAAACTGGTCAAAATAAGGACATGCTGGTTTCCTAGGCTGGATTTGCATCTTAACTAAAAACTAGTAAATTTGAATCGTTTTTTTGTAAGGGCTTGATATATTTCTAGCCGGTTTTTCCAAATTTCAGCCGGTAAACACACATTAAAACGCTGTTTTCTGTCGAGCCCAACAAATTTTTTTCTCCCTCTACATGTTTTTTCATGTGGGACCCCCACCTCAATATAGCTGGCCAAAAGTTAACCTAGAAAGCTCAAATTTTAGGTTTTCCCCCAAAAAAACTGTCATAACCCCCCCATACCTACTTGTCATCCCAACAAGCTTTTTGGGTCTCCATAACCGCAAACGTAGATCCATAATTTCTTACCAAGCTCTTTTTTCAATATTACATGGCTTCCATAGCCTACTCCTACCTTTCGTAGTCATCTGAAGTGCCATAAGTCCCTCCTCTTTTCCCTCCCCTAAACTTCTCGCATGTAGTATTCTCCTTTTAAGTGTTGCCCTCTCCTCCACCTTTTACACTCCTCTTAGTGCCACAATTCCCTCTCCTCCACCTTTAATACCCTCTCCTTATCTCCCCTTAACATCCCATCTTGTACTCTCCTTTAGGTGTTGCATACCTTTTCCTCATCTCCCCTCAACTTCTCCCATCTAGTACTCTCCTTTTAGGTGTTGCATACCCTCTCCTCATCTTTAGCACAGTGCCTTTTCAACTTTTGCATATTACCCCTCTCTCTCTCTCTCTCTCTCTCTCTCTCTCCTGCACTCTACCATGAAATTGATGTGAAACTACTTTAAGAAAAAAGCTAATCTACGTATAATATGTATGCAGATTAGCATGAACAGGTTTTCCAAAAGAAGTCAAATCTCTCTCTCTCTCTCTCTCTCTCTCTCTCTCTCTCTCTCTCTCTCTCTATTGCACTGTGCCATGAAACTTATGTGAAACTACTTTAAGAAAAAAGCTAATCTACATATAATATGTATGGAGATTAGCATCAACAAGTTTTCCAAAAGAAGTTAAAATTTCAAAACCTCTCTTTCATGCATGTTTTTCTCTTCTCTTGAGTGGACAACATTGCCCCCATAACATTCAAAAGACCATATTACGAAGTTTTTATTATATAACAGTAACAAGTTCTTGGGTTTTTTATGTAGCTAAGTTCAAGGTCACATACTACATCAAGTTCTTGGGTTTTTTATGTAGCTAAGTTCAAGGTCACATACTACATCAATGACATGTTCTAAATCTCCATTAGATAGCATGTTTGATTTTGAAAAAAACTAAGAAATGTGGTATGGTTGCAACAGTCGACGATGTGTATATGATTCATATTGTTTACTATAATCTATAAATTGATTGTGAGGAACAATCTTCCTTGTAGATATTATAGCCATAATCTTACCTTCATGTTGTCAAAGTGTTTAATGTGGCTCTTCTTTCTTTTTTAAAACTATTGTCTAACATATAGAATGCTTATTTTGGTGCATGTAGAAATTTTCCAAACAAATATAGTAAAGGGATGCAATTTTTCCCTTCCATGTCCCATTCTATAGTGTTTTTCAGAAACAAAAGTTTGCCTCCTCAAAAACCATCCATGCTTTAAAGGGAGCGGAGAATGTAGATCTTCATATGGATGTTGAGGCTAAAGAAAATGGTCCCTATGATCTTGTAAGAGGCTCAATATGGATGGCCTTATAAGTTGATCTTGTCGTCACCAAATAATCTCATTCTAAAAACATGCAAAGTGCATATGCTAAGCTACTTACATCTTGGTGTATGCTAACCTTTCAAAACTTATCAAAGGAATTCAGGTTATTTTTAGTTTTTGTGTGAGTACAAATTTGATAGTTTGTGATTTTTATTAATCAACTAAACTTTTTTGTGTGATTGAGTATTAGCATTTGTTATCAAAGCCAATTGGCATATTGAGGTATAGTCAAACGTCATGACTCTTTAAAGACGAACAACTTTCTTTATTTTCATGGAACAATGTTGTTAAGTTAAATAATAGCCAAAATTATATGACAACGAGACCTACCTATTAGATGCTATGATGCCTCTTTTTATTTTCATGTTTTGTGAACTATTTATTTATAAAAAAAAAGGTAGAATAGGTGGTAGACTTACGTTATTGAAGTTGGGATCAAAAGATCATGTTTCACAGACATTCACATGACTAGACGATTGGGAAATTGGAATGACCATGTGAAGCTTTTCTAGGCTGGCTGCTGCAGGACTGTGTCCAAAAGCCACGTGGAATCAAAACAACTAGTGCTCACATAACCCACTTTGTAGTGTAATTTTCTCGACTCAAATTTAGAAATCTCGGTTAGAATTCCACGTTGCCTTTAATTTTAAGGGATGAAATTTGTACATTTCAGTTATAAATCCTGGTAGTTGTACGATTTCTAGTGATTTTCAAGTCTAAATCCCAGTTAAGCCTAAGCATTGCCTTTAATTTTAAGGGTTGAAAAAACATTTTGAGTTATAAATCCGTGTATTTGTCAACAGCCAGGAGGTTTTGAACCCATGCACACGAGCACAAAAGAAAACCCTGTATTTATATGATTTCTAGTGATTTTCAAGTCTAAATGCCGAGAAAAAACATTTTTTGTCACGTGTGCTTGACTCATTCTTGTTCATACATAGATGCTGTCACGTGTGCTTGACGCATTCTTGTTTGAGAGAGGTGACAACGGACAGGTCACGTTGCACGTGTCGAAGGATTCTTTTTTAGGAAGTGAACAAGATGAACAGGGCCTTGGTGGTGGCGTCAAGCCTTTATATTAAGGCTAGGGATCCTCTGTGTGGGCTAAGCTCACGATCCGCTACGTTTCGAAGCTTTGATTTGCTCAGAGCAGCGCCAAGGAGGGCGCGATCACAGAGACCCTTCTGTGCTTTGCCGAGGAGCAGCAGCAGAAACCTTGCTAACATGGCCCCCGCCACCACTGCCCTTGAGGAGATGAGCAACGATGGTGCCTTCAAGCGTACCCCTTCCACCTTCCGACACTTCATCTCTCGCGAGAGCTCCGCTACGTTCCCTGCCGTCGCCGGCCGATACCACCTCTACATCTCCTACGCTTGCCCCTGGGCCTCCCGCTGCTACGCCTTCATCAAGCTTAAAGGCCTCGACCACGCAATCGGCATCACTGTAAGATCTCAGGCGTTTTTTCTCTTTCCATTTTGTCAAGATGTTGTATATGTTTAATTGCCCTGCAAATGCATGCCCGCTTGCATAAACAATGGGCAAAATCAACACATGCTGTTTTTCTCTTCATAGTTTAGCCACATTTATGGTTAGCTGTAGGTGGTAATGCAAGAGAGAGGGACTGCTCATGGAGAGACCATGCCCTCCCTAAATTGGTAGTCCTATCAGGTCGACCCATTTGACGCCGCTCCCCAGCAGAATGGTCGACCCACAGACCATTCCCTTTCATCATGTGTTGACAGGGGGACGGAGGTCTGAGGTGATGTCACTAGCACTCTCAAGCAGGGTTAAATTCCCAATGTGATGTGACAGGCAAGTGTGCACAGGTCTGACATGCCAGCATGGTGCAGAACAATCTCCCAAGCAGCTGATTTGGTGAAATCTGCTTCAATACCGCTGATATTCCGTGCAATAACTGCTTAAAGGAATGGTCATGATTGCCCCCCTCCATCAATTGGCAACCATGAGTAATAGAAAATGCCAAATAGTCTTGTGGTCAGGTGTAGGCAGGCCTGAAATTTGCAACCCTACCTTAGCCTTCAATTTGACACCCTTTATGAGGGCTTGGACTTCAGAGAAGAAAACTTGCTTTTTGAGTAATGACAGAAGAGTTTTTATGGGTGGCCTTTTAAAAAACAATATACTAAAATACATTTTTCCAATAATAGAAAGATGAACTTGATTTTTTAATTGGAAATCTTTAATAAGTCACTATTTTGTAGTTATAACATACTCTTGATGTTGATTATTTTTGTTTTTCTGTTTTGAGCTTATCCACATCATCCTAAGCTCAGGGAGAAAACCCGTTTGCACGTCTTATGTATTTGACGCTCCTTTGAAGTCATAAACCTTGGGAGACCATTGCAAGCAATGGTTGGGGTAGGCACCAGGGACATTCCCAGAGGTAGTGCAAGAATTGGTTTTCCTCACCCACTAAAAAACTCCCAATCTCCACATCACTTACTCTTGTATTGTGGCAATGGATTGAGGCCTACGAGCTTTCATAGCTACCCAAGCCTCATAAATCGCCTCCCAATCCACCTCATGTAAGATCTGTGGAGCACTTAAATGATAAAAACATAAGCATATCTAGGGTCTCAAGACACAAGCTACTTCTTTCATCATTTGGAAAAACCATGCTCACGTGTTGCTATACTAACAGACACTACAAGCATGATTTGCCAAAGCCTCATCAAATTAGGATATGCATGAATCCAATCACTACATTTCCTCCACGCTTCATGAAAAGTGGCTCTAGGATATGCCTTCATTAAGGTAAGAGTAAACTCAACATATTCTATTTTACACTCACTCTCATTTACAAATGCATGCTCGTTAGATCGAAACTTCTCATACAAACGTCCCAAAAGTGGCTCTAAGATATGCCTTTATTAAGGTAAGAGTGAACTCAACATATTCTATTTCACACTCACTCTCATTTACAAACTCACGCTCGTTAGACCCAAACTTCTCACACAAACGTCCCAAAAGCATTCTATGTTGACTATTTCTAAGATCCTCATCTGCATCATAAGTTTTGGGACTAAACAATTTTCCTGCATTCAACAATGGTAAGTCTGTGAACCTTACATTCAAACCGTCAATAACTTTTTCCACAATGCTTTTCCTAGAGTCACACAATCAGCAAGTGATCCTCCCGTGGAACATTGAGGCATTGAGGAAAAGTGCACCACATGTTTATGTTCAACACCACTTTCATCCACATACAAGAGAAAAGCATCTTTTGATCGCCTTAAAAATCTCTTAATGCTTTCGAACTGAGACCAAATGGTTCTTTTGTCACAAGCGGGCGCGTGAAATACAAAAAACCAGTGGCCCAAATCACAGCATACATTCAACATCCATCACAACAGGAGCATGAATCAATACATCTGTCACATACATCATGTACATATACATCCTGAAACCATATAAGATAATCTTGCACATGACACAGCACTAGGGGCTGAAGTTGGGCCAGCCCCCCCTTGAGGTATCTTTATTACCAACAGAGTGTTCTCTTGTACAAGATGCAGGTGCGCGGGAGTTCCACTCCTCAGCTAGCACCAGGTTTATCCAAATCTGTGAAAAAAAACAAAACAATTCAAACTCTGGGTCACCAACTAGAGAAAAGCAGTCACCAAGTGCCCAATAAGAGAAAGCAAACCCTCGGTCACCAACAAAGGGCAAAGCAGTCACCAACTGCTGTCCAGATAAAGCCAACCCTCAGTCACCAACCAGGGCCAAAGCAGTCATCAACTGCTGTCGAGATAAAGCCAACCCCTAGTCACCAACCAGGGCCAAAGTAGTCACCAACTGTTGTCCCGTGAAACCAAGCCCTTGGTCACCAACTTGGGCGGGCTTAAGAGTCACCAACTGTTCCTTAGTTTCACGGCTGTCCACACGATTGTGCAATTTCAGCAGCTCCAAACAGGCCCAAAACAGCACTTAGACCAATCGTTTTGCATCCCATGAAGCTGGGTTGAAGGTGCTTGGCACAACCTGTATCTGTATCTGTTCCATCTCAAGGAAACCCATGAAGTATTGCTGAAATCTGCTGTAATTCAGTACAGCCAGCCAAAAGAGAAACATTAGAGGGGGTCGACCAGCCCTAGGAAAGCAAGTATGCGCTCTTGTGGCTTGTGAGAAGCTCGACCAGCAACAGAAGAGAGAGAGAGCACTGTCGACCAGCCCTGCAACCAGTATTTGAGCAGTCGACCAGCCCTACTGCCCCTGTTCCATGAGTTGACCAGCCATGTAGCTCTTGTACATAGAGTCGGCCAGCCTCACATCCATCCTTCCTACTGCCCACAGCCCATATGCCCTCTACAGAAGAAGTCGACCAGCTCTTGTGGCTGCCTTAACTTGCTCAACACCCCAAAAACCCCAAAAAGCAACTCGTGGATGTCAAAAATAACCCCCATGGTCACTTTTAGCAATTCGTGGGTTTTTGGTCCATGCCCGGGTTCCCAAGCCTAATAATTGGTCCTGGTTCATTAAAATAGTCCAGAGGTTTCCAACGGCTAAGTCATTGTTTCTTTTATCTCATAAACCAAAAGGTGTCGAGGATATTATTCCATTTTTTCTCCCCGTCAAGTGACTACTAATCGAATGGACGGTAAACATTTTTGTTGAAGCTGCATGAGAGCGAGCTTCCGGAATAACTAATGAACTCTCTTATAAACTATAAGATTGTACGCCCAAACTTTAATGAATGTGAACCTGCAACCATAGACTTTAGTAAACAAAGAAATAAGGTTGAGGGTGCACACTTACCACCTGCAAAACGCATAAAATTCATCGCATTAGTCCCAAACAAGTGTGCACAGACGCGTCCACGGGGTGTTTAGGTGTCCTTGCTGCTCGTGGACATTCACAAGCAAAATACCATGCAATGTTCAGGCAAACAAAACAAGTCACTCATGCAAGTGCATTTCACATGCAAATGCTTGTGCGCGATGATTTGGATTAAATCTCACAACTTGCCATCTTGTACACCAAAATTGTCGCAACCATGGGCATCAACCATGTTGGATGATCCAAATGCTGTACTCACTAGAGCCATTGCCCTTGCATGAGCCCAACTAACTCACTAGGATCACCAACCCTTCCATGAGTTCAGATACTCAATGTTTCATGAGTTTACACAAACACTAGGGTCACCAACCCTTGCATGAATGCATAAATATAGTAGTCAGAGTCACGAACTCTTCTTACTGACTTAGAGTCACCAACTCTAATCACTTAGTAAAGTCATCTACTCTTACATGAGTGAATCCATCATGCTCTAGGAAATCCTTCCGTATGGCACAGATCTTTGGAGGATTGTGACATCCCCCTTGGCTTCTAATCGATTGTCCTCAATTGAAAAGCGTGCATATATGCTGTAAGGAGATCCGGGTCATCAACCCACTTTGCATCAAGTGCTGGGTAGTTTTTGAATTTAACCAGATATCTACGAACAAGCTTGCCACGAGGCACTTTTTGTTCCTTGTGAAAGACAATTTGCGCAGGCTGCTGTAAGATTTGAAACCATATGTTGGTCCTCCACTACTGGTTCCAAAGGATCTGGACCAACATATGGTTTCAAGAGACTGACATTAAAGGCATTATGTACCCACCAATGATCTGGTAACACCAATCGAAAAGCTACTTCATTGAGCTTCTCCAAGATCTGAAATGGTCCATAATACCTGCAAGATAGCTTGGGATACATTTTCTCTTTGCCTGTCTTCTTACGGAGGTGAGCTTTTTGGAATTTCAATAAAACCCAATCTCCCTCCTTGAACTGCAACTGTTTGCGATGTTTATGTGCAACTTTCTTATGCTTTTCTTGGGTTCTCTATATGGCTGTCCTCACCTGTGAGAAGACAGTATCCAAATCCCTAACATACTCTTCTGCTGCAATATTTTATCCTTGGTGCATAGGATAGGAGCAAAATCACTTTGCCATAAACAATTTCAAAGGGTGTCTTACCTGTAGAAGTATGCATTGTATTGTTTTAGGCAAACTCAACAAGTGGTAGATACTTCTCCCAGTCTGATTTGCGATCAGAAACATAAGATTTCAGCAAGTCAAGCACTCCTGAATTTGCAATTTCACTCTGCCCATCTGTCTGTGGATGATATGCGGAAGAAAAATTTAGCTTGGTTCCCATATTATCAAATAATGCGCACCAAAAGAGACTAGTGGTGCGAGGATCACGGTCCTCAACAATTGTTTTTACCATGCCATGATGCTTGAAGATTTGGGCCAAAAATATCTTCGCCATATGCTCTGGCTTTATGGTCTTCCGCACTGGAATGAAATGTGCTTGTTTACTGAACCTGTCCACAGTAGTCCAAATAGCATCATTCCCTTGCTGCGTTTTCAGAAGATCCATGATAAAATCCACGGCGATACTTTCACAAGGCTGATTTGGAATCGGCAATGGTTGAAGCAACCCTGGAGTCTTATGCCTGTCAAATTTGACTTTCTGGCAAACCAAACATTGGTGAACATACTCATCAATGTCTTTATGCATCTGAGGCCAAAGGAAATACTTCTCCAAAGCCTGCGTAGTGGCAAGGATGCCTTTATGTCCTGCATAAGGTGGTACATTGCATTCTTCCAACACTTTTTGCCTTTTTATGCACACAAAGGCGATTGTGCATCATCAAATACCCATCACGTATTGAATAAGTCGGGACTGAATTACCCTGCTGTAAATTAGTCCATATATGCTGAAACCGGCCTTCAGAAACTTGACGGGCGGTGAGCACACTTAATCACACTTAAAACTCTTTATGAACTGGATTAATAAACTTGGAGGAAGAAGAAAAAGAATAAGTGGAGCTAGAGACCAATTGGCCCCAAAGCGTGGCGCCTCTGCAGGTATTTATTTATCAATCGAGGTCGGCGTAGCTCTTGTACAATTCCCGAGAAGATGCCTCCTTGCTTCACGTGGAGGAGATCTTCAAATTTTCACCCAGTTTGTGTTGTGGGATACAAGAGCCTTGGCCCCCTTTTTATACAAGTTTAGGGGTGAAAAGCTATGCTTTTCCCCCTTAGGAAAAAAAACTAATTTTATTAAACTCTTCTTCGAATAGCTTTTCCCTCTCTCTCTTTTTTTACATAAAAAATAAAATAAAATTACATGTGGCACTTTAGCGTTTTCGAAAAAAATCCCACGTTGCTTTTGTTTTGCGCAATTTTGGGGCTGCCCGGCGCTTTTTCTTTCCGGCGCTTTTCCTTGCTCCCCGTTACCTCACACGCGCGCTGAGTGCGCATGCCAGCCGCCTTCGCTTCTCTCTTGCGCTTGTATGCCTGGGCCCTGCCCGCCTATGTGGCAGCACCTTGCCATGCCAGCCTCCTGTGCCACATCAGCCGCTTGTGCAGTTAGATGCCTGTGCCACGTGGCAGTGCCAGGTCACCTGGACGGGCTGCTGATTGGTTATTCTTTTGTTGTGCTGTAGGCCGGCTGTCCTTGGCTGCAATCAGGTGCCACGTGTCACCTAGACACACACACACACCAAACATGTATATGCATCCACACGTGTACAATCTTACACATGCACATACAGGATAAAACATGATTAGTGAATGTTAAACATGCTTAAACATAATCACAATGCTTAAGAAAAAGAGGTAAAATACTCAGTCTTGTGACACACCCCCCTCTTAAAACAAAGCAATCGTCCTCGATTGTTCATTCAAAGGATCTACCAACTGAAACAGAACCTAAGAGACCAATGAGAAAACTATGTCTTGCCAACTGAAACAGAACATCTGAGTAACATAAATCAAGAGCGTCCATCTCGTGAATAGTCATGTCCCCTTGGATGCTTTACCTGCTCTGCTCATGGCCATTCCATAGGACCCACGATCAGCAGTACATCATGAACATGAGTAAACACTCATGCACATCAAATGAAAGTTTGGAATAGGCGTCCCCATTCTCTCAAAAGATTCGTATATCCATGAATCAAACCATGTGACTAGTACACATATATCATAGAAATCCCATAGGTAGATATACTGTCAGTTCAGTATCTCGGGTGTGTTGATAAGAACACCAAGCGACTTCTAGATCTCATCCAAGTGAACTCTGTGACAAGGGAGCGGAGTCACCCCCCTCTTGAGTAACAGGTAGTACTCTAGAATCCACAGTTGAACTTGTTGAAGCACTTTCAAAGGTAGGCTCCAAACCAAAAGCCTCGAGGTAAAGCTGTAGTATCCTCGGTGAATCTGCCAAGTCACCCTCCTTCATCCACTTCGAAACCATAGGTGAATAGTTCACAAACTTCACCAGATATCGACGTGAAACTTTTCCTCTGACTTTTCTTTCTTTATGTGCCAAAATCTGTTTCGGTTGAAGAATCTCATCGAGTTCTTCGACTTCTGGTTGTGGCTCATTAACCTGATCTGTAGGCACCTCACCTCTGAAAGGTTTAAGAAGACTCACATGGAATGCATTATGAATCCTCCAAAGGCATAATGTAGAAATCATCCTCTCTATCCATGTAAGTCTGCACACTGAGACGCAGTTTCCCAATGATTCGTGTAACCTCAACCGAATGTCCAGGACAAGCCAAAGTAGCCTCATGCAACACACCCATCTCCTCTGGTTTGATGCCCAACATTGCCGCAAGCTCGGGGGTGATGAAGTTTGCACGAGCCCCAGGATCGAAAAAGATCAAAATCTCCTGATCTCGAAGTCTTCCCCATGCTCTGCACAACTCTGAAGATGCATCCCCTTGCTTCAACCCTATCAAGTCAGGTACTAGTCCAGCAGATGGTTTCTGTTTCTTTGTTTTAGGCTCTTCCTGTGAGTCATCTGTGTTTTTCCACAAGAGAAACGTTTGTTGGCAGCCATAAGTTCTTTCTTTTCTTCATCTGTTCTTTGAGGTAAGGGCTGAAATTTTCTCTTCTTGGATTGCCCCTTGTCTCGTGGTTCAGTGTTTCTGCTCTGCCGAATCTACCTCTGTGCATTATTCTGTTCAATCTGAAGTTGTCTTTGTGCAAGTGCTGCTATGTCTGAAGTGCTTTCTATGTTGATTCTTTGTGAGTAATGGTGTTTCAGAGTGAGTCTATCATGTGTTGATGAACCCCAACACATTTGGCGATCCTGCTGTGCCTGTTGTTCTTGCTGTGCGTGGTGAGTTTGCTGTGTCAGCACTGTTGGCTATGTTGGTTGTGTTTGTTGAGAGATGATGCATGTCAGAGCTTCCACGAAGAGTATCCAGAGTGTATTACACAAGAGCCCAAGCCCAAGCAGGCAACATTGATCCTTTTAATCATGAACAAGCCATAGATGAAGAGGTTGAGCAACCTATCCCTGAAGAGCAATTGTCAGGCCAAGGGGAGAGTTTTCAGGAGCAATAGAGGGAAGGCATGTGAGGCAATTGGTGGGAGCTTTACTCTTGACAGGAGGACCTGCAAGAAGTAGAAGAAGACTCCTATTTGACCCACTATAGGTATCTACCAGGCAAAGAATTAGGAGAGTACCTTAGACTATCCCAATGGCTCAACAACCTCCCAACCCTAAGGTCAAAGCAGCAAAATTCAGAGGAAGATCTAAAGAAGATGATGATTGTCATGTGGCTCAGTTTGAGACCAAGTGGCAAGCAAGTGGGTATCAGGCTGTGTATCCTGACCCTATTAAATTACAGCAATTTGCAGAACATTGAAAGGAAAAGCCATGAGTTGGTTTAGCTAATATGGTATTGCATATTTTGCAACATATGCTGCACTGAGAGTAGCATTTTTACAAAGATTCAGAAAAGAGAAGCATTCTTTGCACGTTTACATGCCTAGTTCTCTTATGCCAAATATCTGTATTTGCAACAACTCCTAAACCATTTTTAAACATTGCAACACTCACATCAGGCATATTTACATTCAATGTAAACATTCTGCTCACTCTGTTGCCTTTTGTAACCAACCTGCACTTATCTTTAAAGTCTTCTATATAACATCCATCAAGGTTAAACCGGACCTGCAAACCCTGCTCAATCATCTGGCTAACAGAAACTAGATTCTTTGTAATGTTCGGAATATGAAGTACATCTGCAAGTTACTTCACCTTACCATCCTGCATAGACAATGACACATCTCCAACATGGGCAATCGGATGAGCAGTGTCATCCCCACTATTTTAACAAAACCTGGTCTCTCAAGACTTCATTTCCTTGAACCACTCACCATGACTTCCAACAGATGTCTTGAAGAAAATTAGGGACATCAAGCAGGGGAATATGTTAGTGGAAGACTATGCTCAGAAATTTAGAATTTTGGTTGATAGATTGCAGGGCAATGAAAGACCCACAGATGAAATGTTAGCAGGATACTTCTTGAAGGGTTTAAGGAAAGGTTTGAAGAATGTTATGGCAAGCATTGACATTGCAGGTGGAATCAATAATCTAGTTACTGCTGCAGCTAGAGTTGAGAAGAGGCTTGGCATGACCAAGACCAGTATAGTAAAAGCAGGGATAGCTCTGATTTAGAAGAAGGGTCAGAAGCAGAGTCCGAGTCTGAGCAAGAAAGTGAATCAGAAGTTTCATCAGCCAGTGATGATGAGGGAAGTAAAGGAAAGAAGAAGAGTGGTAAGAAGAAGAAGGATAAGAAGGTTAATGAGGAGGATTTGGTAAGTCAGTTAACGAAAATTGGTAGCACCAAAAGAGAAGCAGTTTTGTCAGATTTGTGAAAGAGAAGGCCATAGCACTGCTCAGTGTTGGTATAACCCTAATAATAGGGCCAGGCCAACTCCCAATGGAGGTAGAGGAAGAAATAATGTGGAAGCTAATCAAGTAGCTCCATTTAGAGGAAGACCATCATTCCAGAGACCTCCCAGACCTCCAAGACCACCTTGGAGGAATCAGGAAAATAATCAGAGAAGACCACCTGGAGTAATGCCATGTGTGTATTGTGGTGCACCAGATCATTGGGTAGGCCTGAATTGTGCATTATGGTTGAAACATAGAGAAGAAAGAGGGATGCCAATGGTACAATACAATCATGATGACCAGCAAGCAAGGCCTCAGTAGCATCAACAGAATCAGCCACAAGCTCAAGCATTTTTGAAGATGATGAGGAGGAAGCATTTTTGAAGGCCAACCCATCAATTGTGCCTGTCTTTGAAGTTGATGTTGAAGGGATCTTGCATAAGGAAGATGAGTCAGTGGAAACAAGCTTTGATCTAGTTCCTGGAGGACAGGTAATAGAAGGATCTGAATTGATACAGATGGTAGATCAGAATGAAGCCTCTAGCTCAAAAGAAGCTCTAGCTCAAGAAGAGAGGGAAGCAAGGGATATGGTAGAAAAGATATACAACAAGAGATTTGGAGGTTCCAACAGGGTGAAACATGATGAGTTGAAGGAGCTCAATTTGGGCACAAATGAGGATCCAAAGATGGTAAAGGTGAGCATTCATGTGGAAGGACAGTTCTTGAATGATCTATTTCAGCTATTGTTGGAGTATAAGGATGTATTTGATTATGCTGATGTAAAAGGTATTGAACTAGATCTGCACCAGCATCACATCAATCTTAAAGAGGATGCAGTTCCGATTGTGCAGCAGAGGTACATGATGAATCCAAACTTTGCTCAACAGGTTAAGGTGGAGATTGATAAGTTGTTGGCTGTAGGATGTATCAAACCTGTCCATGAGGTGACATGGTTATCTCCTATCATTGTGGTGCCTAAGAAAAATGGCAAGTTAAGAGTGTGTGTTGACTACAGGAAGCTAAATGCAGCCACCATTACTGATCCATTCCCAATGCCATTTTGTGATGCAATATTGGATGCAGTAGCAGGGCAAGAGTTGTATAGCTTTTTAGATGGTTTTTCTGGGTACAATCAGATTAAGGTTGCTGAGGAGGATCAGCATAAAACAACCTTTATTACGGAATGGGGAGCTTTTGTCTATACAGTCATGAGTTATGGGCTCAAGAATGGACCACCATCCTTTAACTACACAGCCTACAAAACATTTGAACCTTACTTACAGGATTTTATGAGGGTATTTGTGGATGATTTTTCAGTTTTTGGAAAGAAGGATTTGCATTTGCAGCATCTGAAGTTGTGTTTTGAAAGATGTAGAAAGTTCAGGATGTCCCTCAACCCCTATAAGAGTGTTTTTGCTATCAGGAGTGGAATTTTGCTGGGACATGTTGTGTCCAAAGAGGGGATGTCTATTGATGAAAAGAAAATTGAAGTTATCAAGGCAGCTAAAGTTCCAGAGAATGTGAAGGAAGTGAGTAGGTTTGTTGGACAGGTAAAATGGCATGCCAAGTACATCAGATATTTGGCTAATGTTTGTATGCCTCTTACTCATTTAACAAAGAAGAATGTGCCATTTGTCTGGGCTGAACCTCAGGAGAAGTCATTTCAGATGTTTTAAGAAAATGTTATCAGTGGCTCGAGTATTACAACCTCCAGGTTGGACTTTACCTTTTCATGTGTTTGTTGATGCATCGGATATGGCTATAGGAGCTGTTCTTATGAAGGAAAAAGTCAGAGGGTGGTTCAGGCTTGTATATTATGCTAGTAGAGTCTTGACAGCAGCTGAAAGGAATTATACAGTGGCTGAGAGAGAAGCTCTTGGGATGGTGTATGCTTTGAACAAATTTAGACATTATTTATTGGGCAACATGGTGATTTTTCATGTTGACCATCAAGCATTGCTGTATCTGATTAAGAAGCCATTGTTAACTGGAAGGTTAGCCAGATGGATGCTGTTGTTTCAGGAATTTGATTTTGTCATTGTCCACACACCAGGCAAGGAGCATGCTATAGCTGATTACCTGAGTAGATTAGAAACTAGAGAAGAGCCAATAGGTATCAATGATTATTTACTTGATGCAGAGCTGTTTGAGGTGCAAAATGCAATATCTGAGTCATGGTATGATCAGGTGTTGATATTTTTGACAGATGGGACTATGCCAACAGGTTTTTCAGCTGATCAAAGAAGAAAATTTGCTCTTAAAAGTAGACCTTTTTTGGTGATTGCAGGAGCACTATATAAGAAGGGGATTGATCAGGTGATTAGAAGGTGTGTTCCTGATTTTGAACAGAAGATTGTACTTCAAGAAGCTCATTCAGGTGCAGCAGGAGGACATTTTTCAGGAGACATTACAGGTAAGAAGATATTGCAAGCTGGATTATGGTGGCCTACTGTCATGGCCCTATGAAAATGGAACAGCACAAGTGTGGGCATGGTGGTTGCTGAGTCAAAATATTAAATGATTCACATGTGGGGTGCCCGGACAGAGATAATGATGTGTGGACATCCCTAGGTGTGAAGGGGGGAACTAGAACATTAATATTTTAATGTTTTATGTATGGTTGCCCCTAGGCCTTAGTGGCCCCTAGGGAACTTTAATAATTATTAAAGTTGGGGCCCTAGGATTAATATGGGGAGGGGGCAACTCCACTTTTGGAGTGCATGCCTCTCTCTCTTCACTCTCTCTCTAGCTTTTGGGCAATCGTGCAAGTCTAGGCGTGGAGGAGAGGAGAAGCATCGTGGGGGACTGCTGAATGCTGCTTTTGCTGCTGTTTTTCTGTGCAAACCAGCCGTACAGTCCACGTGTGCAGCCCGTACAGCCCAGTACGACTGCAAGTACAGTACGGCTGTCTTCTCTGCTGCAGATTCTTCTGTGGGTACAGGCGACGTTGTACGACTGCAGGCACAGGAGCTGTGGCTTTTGACAGAAGCCGTACAGCAGGTACAATCGTACGACTGCTGTCAGGTGGCTGTACTGCAGGTACAGAACTGTACAGCAGGTACGGTCGGGTATAACAGGAGCAGGCGCACCAGTACCCTCAGGCGACAGCAGAACTGTCCGTACAGTTCTGTACGGACAGATTCAGACACGTGTGCAGAGGCTGTACGGACTGGTGCAGTGCAGCTTTTATGGTCTGAACAGTCAGGTACAGCACTGAAGTGGATGCAGAGAGGAAGGTACAGACAGGTACTCCCACACGTGTGAAGCAAAGTTGTTGAAACAAGTGTGCAAGTACAGACTGGTACAACCACTTCCTCCGGTGTGCAGATCCACGAGCTGATCTTGGTAAGCTCTGAATTTGTTCATCTATCTCTCTTTCTATTGCCTTATGTCTGCAGATTTGAGCTATCTGGCCCCTTGTGAGAGGAGGGGTATGGCAGATTGAAAAGGGTGGAGACAGAGATTGAACAGTGAATGTATGTTTGTGCTGAGATGTTGAATCATGTGCATGAGATATGCCAGATGTATGCTCATGGCTGCCCTGCTAAATGGTCTTGGCTGATCAGAGGGAGGCACAGAGTGTTGCTTTGAGACACAGATCTGAGTGTGTGAATCCTTTGTGCTAAGAGGTATTGTGGGCTGTCAGATTGGACATACAGGTGTTGTCATGTGCATCACAGATGCCATGGACATTCTCTGGGCTAGATCCAGAAGAGGCAAACAGATAAAGACCATGAACCAGTAGAAGATAGGTAGAACCAGAATGTAGGAGCTTCAGGTGTAGCATCTGAAGTGGACATGGAGCAGGACTTGGAGCAAGGCATGGAAGAAGTAGTCGGATGAGGACTGTCGGCTGACATCAGCAAGGCAAGAGATGTGTCGGCTGTAGGAAAGGAGGTGTCGGCTGCCCATAGCCATGGTCGGCTGAACCAGTACATAGGGGCAGCAGCAAGCGCATCATGGACAAGTAGATCATCCAGTCGGGCAGCGTTTATGGACATGGAACTGGCCGACCAGCAGTCGGCCAGCATAAAAAAGGGGTCCAAGACCCATATAAAAAGGCCCAGCGCTCCACATTGTAGTCATTCAATCCCACTAGGGGTTTGGATCCTTAGAGGTCCCATAGGGGACAAATTTTGGTGTTAACCACCTTTTTATGAAGGCAGCCCATGGCTGCAGACATGTACCCTTTTTGTATCATAGATTATACTGAATTTCCAGCACTTCTCTCTCTCTCTCTCTCTCTCTCTCTCTACTCTCTCTCTACTTGCGTTTTTGCATCAAATGGTGCGTTTTTGCATCAGAAGGTTTTCCAAGAGTGTATAGGGCTGAACGAAGACTCCCAGAGCTTCCGCGTGTTACATTGGTATCAGAGCATCAGGCTCAGCAAAGCTAAACACTGATTCAGTCCCAGATGATGGTGTACAGGTCCAAGGTATAGGAAAGTACACGGATTCGAAGCCCAAGGCGAGGAGCACAGAAGCGGGAAGAACTCCCAGGAGGTTTGTTGGTGGTGTTCCACAGTGCCAGATGGGGATGGCAGTTCCGTGAGCCAGATAGGTTCTCAGGTAATGGTCCCAAGGGAGGTTGATCCTCCAAGGGTGATGTGAGAGTGCCAGACTCAGTTCCAGGAATGAAGACCAAGACGGTGTTCAGAGTCAGGGCAGGAATGGATTGTGGACTAGAGGAAGACCAGATGCATAGATCTTCATCAGAGACAGAGTGGTTTGGAGAACAGGCCGGGTTTTCAGAGAAAAAGGTTTGCCAGGGATGGATGATGACAGAGGGACTTCAGGACAGGATTGGGATGATGACAGTCATCCCAGAGCAGGTTGGATTCCCGTCATCAAGTTTAGCAGAGGGGGATGTCATGTGCATCATAGATGCCATGGACATTCTCTGGGCTAGATCCAAAAGAGGCAAACAGATAAAGACCATGAACCAGTAGAAGATAGGTAGAACCAGAATGTAGGAGCTTCAGGTGTAGCATCTGAAGTGGACATGGAGCAGGACTTGGAAGAAGCAGTCGGCTGAGGACTGTCGGCTGACATCAGCAAGGCAAGAGATGTGTCGGCTGTAGGAAAGGAGGTGTCGGCTGCCCATAGCCATGGTCGGCTGAACCAGTACATAGGGGCAGCAGGCGCATCATGGACAAGTAGATCATCCAGTCGGGCAACGTTTATGGACATGGAACTGGCCGACCTGTAGTCGGCCAGCATAAAAAAGGGGTCCTAGACCCATATAAAAAGGCCCAGTGCTCCACATTGTAGTCATTCAATCCCATTAGGGGTTTGGATCCTTAGAGGTCCCATAGGGGACAGATTTTGGTGTTAACCACCTTTTTATGAAGGCAGCCCATGGCTGCAGACATGTACCCTTTTTGTACCATAGATTATACTGAATTTCCAGCACTTCTCTCTCTCTCTCTCTCTACTCTCTCTCTACCTGCGTTTTTGCATTAGATGGTGCGTTTTTGCATCAGAAGGTTTTCCAAGAGTGTTTAGGGCTGAAAGAAGACTCCCAGAGCTTCCGCGTGTTACAGGTGTATTCTCTTGGCTGATTTTGTTGTACTTAGCCTTTCATATTTTTGAAATTGAATAAAGAAATACCGCAAGGGGCGCCAAACTTTGGGGCCAACAGGTGTCGATTTATTTTCAGATTTGGGGCACTCTAGCTCCAATCATTTTTGTTTTCATATCTAGACTACAAGTGGAAGGGTGACTGCTAGTCCACCGCACTTTGGTTTCTACCAGAGGCCGGTTTCACCTACTGTGTTGAAGGATGCACATGAGCATGCAAAAAGTTGTGTTATTTGCCAAAAACTTGGATAGCCTGATTCTAGGGATAGAATGTCTGATCATCCTATTCTGCCATTAGAGCCATTTCAGAAGTGGGGATTGGATTTTGTAGGGCCTGTGAAGCCAACTACCAGCAGGGGATGTAAGTATATTCTAGTGGCAACTAATTACTGCACTAAGTGGGTAGAAGCTGTAGCACTTAAGGACAACAAAGCTCAAAGTGTGGCCAAGTTTTTGTACCACAACATTATGACCAGGTTTGGATGCCCTGTGGAGTTGGTGAGTGACAGGGGAACTCATTTTTTGAATGAGGTGATCTCTGAGCTAACCAAGACTCACATGATCATGCATAAAGTCTACAGCATATCATCCCCAGGCTAATGGACAGGCTGAAAGCACTAATAAAACCTTGGTCAGAATTTTGAAGAAGATTGTGCAGGAGAACCACAAGGACTTGGATGAGAAGTTGGACTCTGCATTATGGTCTTTCAGAACAGCTTTCAAAGTCACAACAGGTATGACACCATTTAAATTAGTTTATGGACTTGAAGCTGTGGTACCTATGGAGTTTGTGGTACCAAGTCTGAGAGTTAGTGCAGAGAAGATGTCTCCTAAATTTTTAGTTCAGCACAGGAGTAAATATATGATGCAGCTGGAAGAAGATAGATTGGTCAGTGCTTACATTACTGAGGTAATTAGAGAAGAAGGCAAGCATGGGTAAGCATGAATGTGAAGTTTAAGGTATTTCAAGTTGGAGACAGGGTGATGTACAACAATTCCAGACTAGGACCACATCCAGGAAAGCTGACTTTGAGGTATAAAGGACCTTATCAGATTGTGCAGGATTTGGGTCAAGTCACATTTATTGTGGCTGATGTTTTTGGTACTAGAGTAGAGAAACCTGTCAATGGTTTCAGGTTGAAGAAGTTTCAGGGTAAGCCACCTCATTTAGATTGGCCAATAGCAGGGTTGCTTGAGCCAGAGAAGTTTGCAGAAAGCAAGGAAGCCAGATTTGATGCTGACAGAATCTTTGAGGAGATAGACATATACATGGAGATTGATTGAGATGCTATGATTTAGATAGAGAATCATAGAATCTCAAACTGGATTAAGTCATGTGTAGAACCATGTGGCCAATTGATGTGAGGAAGCTGTGTCTTTTCTCAAGCATGGAAATCTAGTAAGCTCTAGGCCCAGAAATCAAAATTTGCCTATCTAATATGCATCTGGTGAGTGGGTGAGCACTATGACTATCCAAGTTGACTTTGATCATTTACTCATTCTTTCTCGAACAAATATTGTTAGTTCCTTAGTCATGACTCATTAACAACTTTGTAAGATGACATCATAGAGAGAGAGAGAGAGAGAGAGAGAGAGAGAGAGCCCCAAGGGGGGAGAGAGAAAGACAGGAGTGTTTGGGACAGGAGGAAGTTGATGTCAATGGAGTATTAATGTCTGAGGGAGATGTTCAAGTGATTAGGCAACAAATGGTGGACAGTATGCAGGAAGCATGGAAGGCCATTAGAGAAAGGTTGTCCTCTGTGTTGAAATATCCATATGAAATGGTTAAAACAGGTTTTGTGAGTGCTTATGAAGCAAATTTGTTGGTGGAGATTGACCAGTTGAAGAAAGAGAGGGAGTTTTGGATGAAGCAAGTTCAAGAGTATATAGCAAAGGAAATGGGGAAGCAAGTGTCAGAGCAGGAGAAGCAAAATCCAGATCAGGTGAAGGAGGTTCTAGAGCATGGAGCATCTTCAGAGAGACCAGTGGTGGAAGAAGGAAAGCAAGAGGCTACAAAAGAACAAAGTGCAGGTGTAGCTATGGAGGTACCTGAGGCAGCTGCTGCTGCTGCTGACTTTGAAGTGCCTGTTGCTGAGCTAGAGACTGTTGCAGGGATGCAGACAGAGTCCATACCTACTCAAGCAAGTGTGGAATGATCAACAGGATTGCATCTTAGTTAGTAGGGTTTTTTTTTTTGGGGGTCTTAGTTCAATATGTTTTGTGATCAAGGGATATGTGAATTCGAGTCGGATTTCTTTGAAATCCACCATCGGGATGTGCCATGTGTTGAACTGGATATTGTAATGCTTAGTTGGATTATGCTAAGTTGGGTTTTGCTAGGTCTGATGTGGTTGAGTCGGATGTTTATGTCAAGAACATTGTTTTGGGCAGTTACAACTACTTTTGTCTTGTTACTTCAAGAGGTTAGAATGTGCCTTGTGGGGCAGAGTTAGGGTTATGTAGTCGTGTTCTGATGCTGATGTATTTACTCAATGAAGCAAGTTCAGTCATGTTTTTTGCTCTGCCGTCTACCTCTGTGCATTATTCTGTTCAATCTGAAGTTGTCTTTGTGCAGGTGCTGCTATGTCTGAAGTGCTTTCTATGTTGATTCTTTGTGAGTAATGGTGTTTCAGAGTGAGTCTATCATGTGTTGATGAACTCCAACAATCCGATGCACAAACCTTTTGATTCCGCAACAACAATCCATTTCAGATAAGGAGCCGACCACCAGACACACTCACAAATGGCATGACTCCTGAGTCTCGATCTAAATGTATGGAGTTCCCTACGTAGACTTGTTACCAATACTGACCAAAATAAGTGTTGGTCTCACATAGCCCTCTAAGAGAGTCGTAAAGGTCAGCGCTAATCTCGGTGAAGCTCAAAGAGTTTAACTCCCCAATTCTACTAAGGGTGTGAGGTCATCCCTTAAGTATATCTTGGTAGCTTTGAGAGTTACTCTTTTTTTCAGAAAAGAAGCCCATGATTTGGGTTCTCTAAACTTAAGGATGAGGGGTTGTTTCTGTCCTTCCTAACTTGCCGTGCGTCTACAAAGGGAGTTCTTGTGACACTCATTTGCCTGCATAATGCCACCCCATCTTTTTGATGCGTGGGGCTTTTGGGAATCCCACGAGCCTTATATTTAGCTCCTTTGCTCTCTACGCTTTTTATTTTCCAATGTTGCCTTTTGCTTCTTCACAACCTATACCCATTGAGAGGTTTTCTGCTTCTAGGCCCGCTTGGAGTTTTATATTCTCAGCTTTCAACTATCTTACATCCATTTCCAAGTTAGCCTGCACATATACTTCACCTTCCTCCAACACCTTTACTTGCATAGAGGTCTTAAGCTCCTCGAACTCCTGCTAGAGTTCCCTCATTTTCTGTTTACATTCTGTACATTTGGCCTCACTTAATTGATGGCCATTGGGCTGGCTTTCCGTAGAGGCAGTCAATTCCACTCTCATGGCTTCAATTACTACTTCAAAATGCGTTCTTTGGGCAGCCATCTCGTGTCCATGGGTCTCCTTAAGAGACTTAATCTCCTTTTCCATGGCATCCTCTTGGAGACCCAAGGTATCCTTGATGCAAGTAAGGGCTTCCAGCACATGCGTGACCTCCTCATTGTCTGCAAGGGCATTAAGTTTCCCCAAGGTTTCTGTCAATTTTCCCTGCAATCCATTCCACTTGGCTGTTCTTGTCATTGCTGTGAACCTGCACTTGCAAAAAATGCGAGGGATGAATGCCCTGCGCAATGGGTTAAGGGTGGGTTGGGCGTGCGTGTATAAAACACCAAAGGGCCTATGAACCAAAGTGTCTATTAGAGATAAAGGGTCTGTGTGTCAGAGAGAAAGAAAGAAAGTAATATTAACGTCTACAAAAGACCCAAAGGGTCTATGAGCCCATAAGTGATACAATGATACCATGGATATATTAAGCCACTGAAAAAAGAACTGAAAGAAAACGAAAAATGACCATCACTAGTGTATACAGACGTGATGTCAGCATGTGACCCTGTATGGGAGAAACTAGCCATGTACGAGAGAGAGAAAGAAAGAGAGAGAGAGTCCTATTAGCATCTACAAAAGACCAAAGGGTCTATGAGACCAAAAGAGTTACAATGTGTCCATGAAGTGATAGAATCATGAAAAAAACATATGCCAAAAAAAGAACCCAACCAGAGCTGAGTGAAGAAACAACAGCCTTGTAAATGCCATTGGTACAATGCTACATTGATACAATGTGAGGGGATCAAAGTGGGTCCTTGACATCTATGACATCCATGGCCTGGGAGGGTGCACTCTTGTATCTTTGGAGGAGAGAGAGAGAGAGATTATTCTATGAAAGACCCGGAGGGTCTGTGAGACCATTCTGAGGATGCCCTATGTATCTTCTGCTGCATGCAAAGCATCAGCAACTGTTGAAATCTTATGTATGTGAATTGATTTTTTGAAGCAGTTTTTTGCTAATTACAGGTAACAAAGCCCAAATGGGAAAGAACCAGAGAAGGGGAAGAGCACTTTGGATGGGTCTTCCCCACCTCAGAGGAGGAGGAACCAGGCGCCCAGCCTGACGTCTTAAATGGCACCAAAAGCATTCGAGAACTATATGACCTTGCTGTGCCTGGTTATTCTGGAAAATGCTCAGTTCCTGTAAGTTCTTCTGCCTCTATATTACCTCTAGATATGTCTTCTTGGGGGCATCTCAGTTCTCATTTCAATGGCTTTTACAGGTTTTATGGGACAAAGAGAAAAAGACTATAGTCAACAATGAGAGTGCAGAGATCATTCAAATGTTCAACGATGAGTTCATCCATGTTGCTAAGAATCCCAATTATGACTTGATCCCTGCCCATCTCAAAAGCAGTATAGAGGAGGTGAACTCGCTCATTTATGACTCTATCAATAACGGTGTTTATCGATGTGGTTTTGCAAAGCAACAGAAGCCATACGATGAGGTATTTTCCTTATGTGATTCTATTAGACTCTCTCTCTCTCTCTCTCTCTCTCTCTCTCTCTCTCTCTCTAGCTAGTGTATGTAGCTTGTTATATCTTTTCCATGATTTAATTACCTCATGTAACTCATTTTGGTCTCATAAACCCTTTGGGTCTTTCGTAGACGTTTAATTTGTTTTTGTGTGTGTGTGTGTGCGCGCGCCTCTCTTTCTCTCTCTCTCTCTCTCTCTCTCTCTCTCATTCATATGTTGTCTGTTGGCTTGGCTCGGCTTGCATATTGGGAGTCATGACACTATATGAGCTAGTCACAAGGAGATGTAGGGTACGAGGTGTTTTAGGGTTGTTTCCGGCATCCATAGTGCTTCTGGGCAGCGCCCGTGACCAGTCCATTCATGTTTACGCAACAGGAAATCATCTAAGATTCCGATGTTGCTTGATTTTGTGCCCGGTTGTAATCCAGGCGCTAGTACGGGCACGCTAGTGACGCATGTGGCCCTGGAACACTAGTTTCGAGATTACTTCACTCCAGTGAGAGGTGGGGAGTTGCTAGAAAGGCTTTACATCATCGACGGAATCATATCACTGAATATATTGTTTGGTACATGCTTTCATATTTCTTGTTTATGGAAAATGTGGCTTAAGAGCCTGTGGACCATTGCACAAAATAAAATACTTCGTTAATATACTTGTTGGGTGGGGGCAGGGGGGGGGGTGGTGGGGTTCTGGCCCTAGTCTGGTGTTACTGTGCAATTGTTCATTTTGCATTGTCTTTGTCTTGACTCTTGTGTGGTTTCCATGTCATAAGTGTCAATTATTTATGAGATGGTGCTATTGTAAAAAGGGATAGACACTGCCAATACTATTGGTAAGACCCCCTTGTCGTACATCATGGATAGACTCACATTAGAGCCTTATCATCCAGCTTATTGGGTTGTTTCTCAAGCACAAGAGCATAAGCAAGACAACCAAGACCTTGTAAATTAGCCACGAAGGGCTTCCTGACATTCAAAGCTTCTTCCCCGGATTCATCGATGAGGACATCAATGATTCTTAAGGGGGAAAGTACGTTACATCACAAGGCTTACCAGGGTTAAGACCTCTAGGTTAGGTTAACCATAGCTGTCACGTGCACACCAGTCAGGTGTACAGTGACATGGCATCATTAGCATCATCAGGAGTCATCAGGTATTTTACTGACATTTATGCAATTTTATAGGAATTTTACAGGCATTTATGGGGCAGCCGACAGCAGTTGTGGACATGGCATCTGGCCGACAGCACTTATGCTGGCCGACCAGCAGCATTCATGCATATATATACAGGCGCCTCTTCATTCAGGATTCCAAGCTCATCATAGCAGCATTCAGCCCAGTGTGCTCCAACGCATCTCCTCTAGGAAGCTTTGGGAGCAGCATTTCCAGCCAACGCATCATCATATGCAGTAACGCATCATCATCAGCATCATCTTCAGCAAACGCATCAACATTCAGTTCAGTTCAGCCCATCAGATCTGCAAACGCATCTGCGTTTCATCATCAGGTCAGCATAGCATCTGTTCCAAAGCATCCCATCAGCGTTTCCTTCCCAAGAGACAAGGGAAAGATAGTGGACAGCAGTTCATTCATCATATTCAGCATATAGGCAGCATATTCAGCAGCATAGATCCATTTGGATCTCATTGTAACCGCATTCATTCATCTAATATAGCTGCATTGCATTGACACATATTTGTCTATCTCTTAAACATCATTAAGTGCAGTTTATCTAGACTAAGGTTGTGATTACTACGGAAACTGTTGCTGGGTGATAAACCTGGCAACCATAGCCTAGGTGGTAAGGCATCTTAAGTGGGGGCAAGTAGCATGTGCTATATTTGGCTCCTAGTTTATAGGGGGCTATATAAGTGACTTTATGAGTCAGTTTGAGGGAGAGCTCCTTAGACCTGGACTGGAGGCATTGAGACTACTAGGTGCTAACATCCGATGGGTGTGTATTGGTGGTATGGGATGCCGGGGACTTTGCGCATGGAGCCATGTCTTTGATGCTACTATCCCCCTGTGCTCGAGGGTGGGTTCTTGACACCACGAGTGCGTGGTGCTAGTATGCCGTGGGCTTTGGAAGGTGCTCACTTGGTGGGGTCGCCTGGTTCATGGTCCATGTGTCCTGGAGGATCTTGGATGGGCCCAGTCTCAGCTTCTGGGGTGTTGTGGTGAGGGCCAAAGAAGTCAGTGAGTATCCTGGCTCTCAGACTGTTGCTGCAGTGGTGCCTGAGCTGTAGTAGGTACAGCCCCAGGCATCTCTGATCTCTGTAATGCATCACTCATGACATGCGCGTGCGCGTGGGGGGCGGGGGGGGGGGGAGAGAGAGAGAGAGAGAGAGAGAGAGAGGTTGTATTAAGGTATACGAAAGACTCGAAGGTTCTGTGAGACCAAAAATTTGTTATATGTGATCCATGAGTAAACTGGATGCCAAGACAACATGAAAAAGTGAAAGACTAGCTGCCAAAAGGATAGACAGGGCCCACGTATTATGTAGATCATGTAAAGTAGTCAGCAGGAGAACCTCATGTGTTGGGACTCAATGTGTGACGTTCTCCTCATGAACCGTGTATTTTGCCTCAATATCCACCACATGTGGGCCTAACTCTCTGACGCTAACGAGTCCCGGGTCTGGAGCTGATGAGCAGAGGGTCTGGGTTTCCTAGGCCAGGAGTCTCAGGCATCTCTGCTCTTTGTAATGAATTATTCGTGACAAGGGCCCAAACCCCTCCCTGAAGATAGACTGATAACTTCTGCATGTGTGTGTGTGAGTGTGTGAGTGTGTGTGTGTGTGTTTTGTGTGAGAGAGAGAGATACACCCAGCACGCATAAAACTTTATCATGTATTCAATAGTAACTTTTTTCTTACCAATTATGATCAATCCTGGATGTGGCTCAGGCTGTAGAAGAATTATTTACCGCACTCGATAGGTGTGAAGGAATTCTGGGGAATCAGAGGTATTTGTGCGGAAATGTTTTGACAGAATCCGATATTAGGCTTTTCGTCACATTGATCAGATTTGATGAGGTGATACCACACCATAGCCGTCTTAGCAAAGTGTCCCTTAGCTCTCTTGTGATGTTCTTTGTACCATATTTTTACATGATGTCGCATAATTTTTCCTGAGCAGGTGTATACAGTTCATTTCAAATGCAACAAGAAGCTCATCCGGGAGTATCCAAACTTGTTTAACTATACAAAGGATATTTATCAGATTCCTGGAATTTCTGACACCGTGAACATGTATCACATAAAGAAACATTACTATGGTAGTCATCCTTCCATCAACCCCTTTGGTATCATTCCAGTTGGATCTGGCGTCGACTACAGTACACCTCATGATCGTAACAGGTTCAAGTCACAGTAGGCTCTTTGCGATGTAGAGAGAGATGCAATCACAACTGTGCAAAATAAGAACTTTACTGCTTTCAAATGCAGTGTAAAGAGGGCAAGAGTTATGCAAACACAACTGTGCAAAATAAAAGTTTACTGCTTTTAAATGCAGTGAAAAGAGGGCAAGACATGTAGTCAATGTTTGATATGTAAAGTTTTGTAAAAGGTTTGCTGTTATAATCTCAGTTTTCTGTTTTCCCAGTTTTGTTGCTTTATAATTGTCAACAGTATGGGAAAAGAAATGAACTGACAAAGGCTTTAAACTGGCCTTTGCACAGTCCCAACGAGGAGAAAGGACAGCCGGGCAATTGTGTAGAAGGTCATCTTGAGGCTGTCCTCACTATAGCACCTTGCATCACATTGCACAGTAGAGACACAGACCTTTGTCATCTCAGGCCAGCAAAGAGGTCATGGCAATATTGATTCAAGTTCAAGAACAACTTTATTTTGCTTTGATAACTTTTCTTTTGGAGCATGGTTCTCTACACTCGCCAGATAAAAGCATTAGGAAGGAGACAAATTCAAACATGAGATTTAGGATTGTATTGGCCTCTGTGTGTGTAACGGTGTGGCATTTGTAAGAGGCTTTATTAAAGCTGGGGGCCAAGGCACCACAAGAAGCAGCAATAGAAGGGTTGCATAGGGGTCCAAGCGAGAAATAGGGACTTAGTGAGGGTATAATGCACGCATTTCCTCAGCCCTACACACTGTGACATTTTTCGAGCTCCTTGTTCCCTTAATTGTCAGAACTTAGCTACCAAAATTGATAACAAAGCAGTTGAGCTAGTATTTGGGGCCGATATAGCGTCTTGATCTACTGTCATTACTTTTGCAAGGAGTTGGGGCACCCAGTTGTGAACTTTAATGGGTGTCCATTGTTCTTTTTCCCTATGGAAGCTTCCCAAGTTTGCATAACCTTTGCATGTTTTCTCAGGTTCGGAATGCCATCCAATGTTTCAAGCCTTGCTGAGCTAGAGTTCGTGAGCTCGAAAACTCGAAAGGGTCCTAAACCCAACAGCTTCAAGTTTCTGTTGTTTTTCTTGACTGCATTGTGCGTGCATGTGTACGTGCGCGTGTGTAAGTGAGAGAGAGTGAAGATCCACATTAACAATTTATGACTTGGAATATCAAGCCATGAACACATCAATATCAAATAAAAGAACCTCATGTACATATCTACATGGATCCTCTTGAAAAAAGTGTACATGTAAATGTTAAAATTATTAATCCTTGAAGGTAAGGTCTGTACTACTAGTTGCTAGGAGGACTGAAGTGATGAGAGTTGCGCAGATTGAAGTGACTAAGCTAAGTAGAGGTGATGAGACTTGCGATGCCCTCCCTGCTAATCTCTATCTCGGTGTTCTCTCCAGTAGAGCAACTGCATCTTCTTGACGGCCACAACAGGTCCCTAAGACACCGGTCCTTCCTGTCCTCGCAATCGAGAAGTGTCTGAATCAGCTTCGACGTGCTCCTCCCCACGACAGACCCTAAGCCATGCATGCTACCCTTGCCCATATTACACAACTTTGCGGGTTAGGAAGGGATCTCACTTCTTTTGCTTTGGGAAATATTTTGATGGATCTGCAATGCCTCAAAATGCAACAGCTGATTCTTGCAACACAAAGTTGGAAAAGGGGATAAGGAAGAAATAAGGGATTGGGAAAATCGTGTGCATTGAGTGACATTTTTTCTCCCATCAGCTAAGATTTTGTAAACAGACCCAAGCAGAGTTATGGGCCTCCATTGTCTAATATTGGTCTTGTCCCCACCTTTCGCAACAAGGTGGATAATAAGACCCTTCGTGAGAAAAGGGGGCATCATACCAATATACATCTCCTACAGAGCAAAAAGAAGGATGGAGAGAGCACCACCACCCCCTAGGCATTTTCCTTTTGAGAGGGCGTACAAAGTGTATCTTAGCTCATCCTTCGAAAAGGGGGCATCCAAACAGGTGCACATATCATCTGTAGTAAGCCTGCACAAGAGTTCACTCTTGTGCTCATGAGCGTTAAAAGGAAACTTCAGCAGGAACCTTGAACTGGCCTCTAGAGCCTTGGTTGCAAGTGCTGATATTGGTTTGTCACCTCCTGTTGGGTTTTTCATAGTGAGAGTTTCTTGGGATACCATTATTATGCCTAAGCAAGAGGGAGGATTGAACATCATTGACCCAGAGGTGCAGTGTAAGGCTTTACTTTGTAAGCTAGTAGAGTCAGAGGATTTCTTCCTAGCACTGAGCCTTGGAAGAACTTTTTTCTACAACAGATTACGAGATGCACTCCAATTAGGGGAGGTGATTAGATTTACAGCACACGTTTTATCTTCTCGGATGTAGAGCATTGACCACCTTCTGCGCCCTTGGTGAGATATCTTCTGCAAGCTTGGGATTGCATGAGGAGCTTCTTGGTTCATATTCCTCTGCGGTTGGTTGAGGAGGCTTACAGGCAGCCCATTGTGTGGAATGACGATCTTGGATGAATATGGTAGACCTCTTGGAGCAGCCATGCATATCCAGTGGGTTGCCTTGGCGACTCTTATCCCTTTAGTGTTGGATTGGAAGTTGGATTGGAAGAGGCTCATGAGTCTCACACGGAGGAGGAGAGAATACTTCACACCTAGCACTTGAGAGGCACTAGATAGAGGATTATGCAAATGCATGTAGCCATACCTAAGCACTGGATCATAGGAATCTTCATGGAAGGGCCACTTATGGTTTGGGGTATTTTGAGAGACAGGGGTATCCCTTCAGGTCATGTGCATATTTCCACTTCGGGTGAGGACGATGTACCCATTTTTTACTTCATTCAGGATGATATGCCTTCCCACTTCGGGTGGACGATGTACCCGTTTTTTACTCCATTCAGAATAGATGGCTCTGGCTGGTGAGAGTGGTGGTGGGGGTAGGGTAGGGAAGCACATCTATATTGATCCCCCTCAAGGGATGATTACAGACTCTTGGAGCCTCTAATTATATGATGGGTGTCCTATTAGATATCTACACTGACCCTGGTGAGTGGGAGAGGAGGGATGCTTTTAACCCCATGAAAAGCATGCCCTTCTTCAGCTACATTATGCCAAATGCCAGAGATTTGGTTATGGGACAAATCGGGATAATCCCTATTTTTAAATCGCATTGGGAGGCTTATGGGATCATCCTTGACATTCATAGAGATTTTTGGTGGAGGTTGTGGTTTCCTCTTTTATTTGGCTTTCTCTACATGGTGACCTTGCCACCAACTAGTGGATATCGATCATTGGTGCTAGCCTCGCTTGTCCGAGATGTGCAGGAGCTTCATAGACAATTTACCATTGCTTATGGGAGTGCAAGCAGGCACATAGGATTTGGATTGCAATAGCACACCTTTTTGGAAGAACGAGGAGGGATGCCTACATTGGTGCTATTATTCGGTTGACACAGTTAGTCCATAAATCAAGTTTGAAGGGAACGACATGGATATGGTCATGAGGGTTACCTCGGGAGTGGGTCGACGGTGCCATCTTTAGGACATGGCAGAGTCAAGCTGCGTACCTCCATCATAGAGATTGGATGCTGCATGTGAGAGCATTGTTAGCATCATAGCCTGGCACATCTGGAAGGCTAGATGCATTCAGGTCATGAAGGGAACTTTGGTTTATGATACACAATGCGTTTGCAAGATCTGGTGTGATATTATCCATATGCTCATGGCCACAAAGTCTAGGATTCAGGGATCTCCAAGGGCTACAGAGAGAAAACGTGGCCAATTCATGAGGGAATGGAATCATGACGTCTTTTTCACTCTTTCTCATATGGGGCCTTGTAGGCAACACAAGGCACCAAATCGGTTGAGGTTTTCTCCTTGCTTGGTCGAAAATTTCCCTTGTAAAATTTTCTTATACTTAATAGAAGCCATTCACGTCAGCGCTTGACAAAAACAAAATTTTCAACCAATCAACATAAGGACAACTCCTCAATTGACCTGATTTTAGTTCCCAAAATGTATAGCTGGTTTTATAACTAAAATATATAATTTGAATCCTTAAAAAAATAACGATAATAAAAAATCTTAGATGTTTTTTCCATAATTCTAGCTGGTAAAATACACTAATTTGTCATTTTTTTGATCACCGATTCATACCAACACCATTTACCCCATACAAAGGAGGTGCTTTTGAACTGTTAATAGTTCACAAGCCACTTGTTGTACCATTATTTTAGACAACCCATTGTTATACCAACCCCTCAAAATGACATACCTCGACATGAAAAAGGTCCTCATTTTCTCTCTCCACCAAAGTGAAACAATGTCGAAGAAAGCAGGGAGTCTGAGTCTCACCACCATGTCAACCCGCCCTATCCACTACTTTCCTTTTGTTTATTAGCCCGCAGCCAATACAACCAAACTCAAAGAGGGTGTTGCAAAAGCTTCATGACCTTAATTCATCACACCATTTAATGTGAGGCTATGCTATCTTGTCTCCACTGCATCCACATTGCATGCCATTTCTATGGAATCATATACATAATCAGTGCAAGATTGCAAGAAACGCCCCCAAAAATCTTTGCACAATTCTATCACTGCATCATGATCAGCAACTTGGCAACATTTTCTCCTGCAATAATCAATTATATCTACATGGGAAACTACATCTTAGTGTTTTCCTCTTTGAATTCCCTATTATGCCCAACACTTTGGGCTACCTCTTCACCATGTAAGATCTCCTTTTTTTAGGTGGAGCATCAACACATGCATCAATGAATTAGTCATCCATATAATTGGAATTCTCTTCAACAAGGAGTGCTGAACCATCCTCAAATGTGAGTCTTTTAATAGGCCACCTAATGAGATTAACACCATTATCTAATGAAGGTACTGATGGTTAAACTTGTTGGATGGCTTGATCAACCACCACCTCCACATCATCTCTAGCTAAAACTTCAAACCAATAGCCTCATATGGAAAGACCAAAAATATGAATCCTTTTTTCCAATACATTCTTCTTTCCCCTCTAACCACAATAACACAGATTTTTCTCTCCAACTCTCGCAGACTGAAATTCCACCATATGGCACTACTCTTGAATCATCACCACCATCCATGGTTTAACCCAAACCTTCTTGAATGTTAGGTGCTACACCCAAGCTCTTTAGAGAATTCTTACACCACTTGACAATGCTACCGACTGCATTGATTGATTCGCTTGCATCTAAAGTTGAGAATGGTAGTGGAATGTCATGGGTGAAGCATTTGCCAATGCTCATAGAGATGTGGTCTTTCCCAAGTGTTTCTCCATGGCACACATATTCCTCATGCCTAGTTTTATGAACCTAGCCATTTGTATATATATATCTATCTCCCCATCCAATACCACATTTGGCCAATTATCCAAATCTATATACAATATGAATTGCCTCATAAATATCTCATGTGAACTAGCCATTTCTACATGCCCTCTCCCATCCAATGCTACTTCTTTAGTATTTACCTAGGTGTCCAAATCTGTATCTGATATGGACACACAACATACCCTACTTTTTAGGACCTAACCATCCATATACATCCCCCTCTAATCCTAATTCTCTCCAAAGTTTTAACAAAGTGTCTAAATCTACTAGGGCCTTAGTTTTGGACAAGTGTCCAAATCCACCTCAAAATTTGATTTCTTTCAACTCATAGTTTTATAAACCTAGCCATTTTTAAGGCTGCCCTAGTTTTGGTCAAGTGTCCAAATCTACCTCTAACATGGATTTCTAACAAGGTCTTAGTTTTAGCCAAGTGTCCAAATTCGTTGGCTGATCCGAATTTCAAACAAGGCCCTAGTTTTGGCCAAGTGTCTAAATCAATTGCTAACATGGATTTCTAACAAGGCCCTAGTTTTAACCTAGTGTCCAAATCAACCTCTAACATAGAATTATAACAAAACTCTAGTTTTGGCTAAGCATCCAAGTTAACCTCTACATGGATTTTTAACAAGGTCCGATTTTTGGCTAAGTGTGTAAGTCAACCTCTAAGATGGATTTCTAACAAGGCCCTAGTTTTGGCCAAGTGTCGAAATCTACCTCTCCAACATGGATTTCTAGCAAGGCCCTAGTTTAGCCAAGTGTCGAAATCTATGTCCAACATGGATTTCCAGCAAGGACCTAGTTTTTCTCAAGTGTCCAAATCTACCTCTAACATGGATTCCTAGTTTTGGCTAAGTGTCCAAAGACACGTGTAACATGGAATTCTATCAAGGCCCTAGTTTTGACCAAGTGTCCAAATCAACCTCTAACATGGAATTCTAATGAGGCCCTAATTTTGGCCAATTGTCCTAATTGTACCTTTTAGCTATATCTACATATATATACAAATGTAGATATATATATATATATATGTATACAAATGTAGATATATATATATATATATATATATATATATATATATATATATATACGTATATGTATGTGTGTGTGTTTATATGTATGTATGTATGTATGTATACATACAAACATACATACATACACACATACATACATACAAAATATTATAGATCTATATGTGTATATATATGTGTGTGTATGTGTTTATATATATATGCATACATAATCATCTCTTTTTTTGGGCCCATAACTTCTTGTTCGGGAACATATGTTGGAGATATTTAAGAGCTTGATGGAAAGCTCTCTCTCTCTCTCTCTCTCACACACACATATAGATACATGCATGCATGCATACATACATATATACATGTATGTATGTATGTATGTATGTATGTATGTGTATATATATATACACATACATACAAACACATATACATATACATATACATATACATACACATATACATATACATATACATATACATATACATATACATGTATGTATGTGTATGTGTGTGTGTGTGTGTGGTTATATACACACACACACATACATACATACATACATACATACATACATACATACATGTGTGTATGTACACACACACACACATACACACATACATACATACATGTATGTATGTATGTATGAGGGCTTTCCATCAAGATCTTAAACATCTCCAACATACGTGCCCGAACAAGACATTATGGGTCCAAAAAAGGGATGATTTCC
The DNA here is from genome assembly GCF_041138505.1 of Cibotium barometz. Taxonomy (NCBI): domain Eukaryota; kingdom Viridiplantae; phylum Streptophyta; class Polypodiopsida; order Cyatheales; family Cibotiaceae; genus Cibotium; species Cibotium barometz. The sequence continues at coordinate 28,215,259 of NC_141067.1, forward strand.
TATACTTTTATCCTTGTTGGGGTAATTGGCTTGTCTATAGGGGCCATGGGGGTAACCCAATTTGTGGAGAATTATCAAGGGGGCGGGGAGTCTGGGGGGCCACCAAGCCCCCTTGTAATGGGGTGCGAGAGCCACCATAGGCCCCCGACGGTGGGGGTTTGGGGGGCTATTGGTAGGTCCCCGGCACAACAGTATGACCTATGTAACAATTTTCATGGCATCATATGATTAAATCATCATTAAAATAAAATTTAAAATATTATATAATATAACAAAATTTAAAATATAAGTAGTTATTATAATTATGCTTATTGTTATGTATGTGTGTGTTCTCGAGGACGTGAGACCAAAAAAGAAAAGAAATTGTGTGGCCTACCTTTGATGATTTAATATTAAAGGTCACTATCTCTCATAAGATTTGGCCCAAAAATCGGGGGAAAAAAGTTTCATGCTCTACCTTTGTATGGCGTGGAGAAGCAAAACACAGGGAGAAGAAAAACACAAGGAGAAGTAGGGGCACGTGAAGTAGGACAGGTATAGGTAAATCATCTTTTCACGCTCTCACTCTCCCTCTCAACTTTCCATATCAAATTGTCTCAACCATTTCTCTCTCTCTCTCTCTCTCTCTCTCTCTCTCTCTCTCTAGAAAATCATCTCATCTTGGTGATATCCCAAACCAGAATCAATCTTTCCCTCCCTCTTTCTCCACCAATCATAGTATGAAAAATAGCATGTTGTGTAGAGATTTCGTAGAAGGAGAGTTTATCTCCTCTCTCTCTCTCTCTCTCTCTCTCACACACACACACACACACACACACACACACACACACACAAATTTGGCCATGACTCTCTCTCTCTCTCTCTCTCTCTCACACACACACACACACACACACACACACACAACCAAGTCTCTCTCTGTCTCTCTCTTTCACACACACACAACTTTGGCCATGACTCTCTCTCTCTCTCTCTCTCTCTCTCTCTCTCTCTCTCTCTCTCCCCACACACACACACATATAGTAGGGAAGCTACATGCCATTTATGAATCTTGATTACCTAATCTTTCTATATAGTTAACATTATCACTAATTAGATTAATTATATAACCTATATTAATTGATTATACTAATTTATCATTCACAGTATAACTGATTAATTAATAATTGACTAATTAGTATAATTTATATTAACTATTCTATTAATATATTTAATCGACCACATCAATACTAATTAAATTGGTTATACTAATTTATCATTCATAATCAATAGTTTATCATTCACAGTCACTAATTTATCATTCACTGCAATCACTAATTTGACTAGTCTGTGAGATTAATACATTTAATCTATCACTATTTATTAATGCATTTAATTAAACTATCTCTAATCTATAATCTATTTCAAGTCATTTAATTTAACATTAGGCTTATAGTAACATGATTTCTTTGTTTTGATGACTTAGTCATTTAAATAAGAAAGACGTATTGCATATCTACGTGGATTCCCTTTGGCTCTTTTTCTCTTTGAATGGATTCCCTTTAGCACTTTTGCTCTTTGAATAGATTTCCTTTAGCTCTTTTGCTATTCAAATGGATATATTTGGCTCTAAAGTTACACTAGAAGTAAACTCCAAAAAAATGAAAGATTACCTCTTTCAATTTAGAGCCATTCACCACATAACATGAAGATTTGGATAGTGGACTATAACCTTGGTCATCCACTTGGTCAGATCCTTGGGCATGCACTTAGCCAAACCCTTGGATATACTATCATGGCTTGACATGGGAATTGGACAAAGATATGGACAACTGTTAAATTTGTCCATATCCCTTCATCATAGATGCCCAATATAATCTTCGACCCAAATCATTGGCCCCAGACTATAACCTTTCTCACCCACTTAGTCGGATCCTAAGGTATTCACTTAACCAAACCCTGAACTTTTAGCTTGACACATGGGAGTTAGACAAAGATATGGACATACGTTTAATTTGTCGAAATCCCACAAACATACATTCGTCCAAGTGTCCAAATCTACATAGAATAGAAATTGCATAATGACCATCACCTAGCTCTTTTGGGTAATTGCTTAATGTTAACTCTAATTGGGACTTGCCTAATGCTCATCTCACATTAGGAAAAAAGGGAGCTCATTTTGGGGCCTTTTACAGTTTGGAAAAATAAGCTCTCAACCAATGAACAGAGGGCCAACGTAACGTTGGAAATTCACAAAAATAAGAGAAAATAGATAAAAGAAACAATATTTTATGTAGGTACAAGCGTGCTACATTAATGTGGAGATTGGTTTTTTATTCTCACAAGATCTTTGGACATGAAGATAGAATCTAGTCTGACATTTTCTCTGACAAGGGCCTTCCCGCTTCCACCTTCCTTTGAACTTTGAAATGTTGTGCTGCCTTTCCTTCGAAAGGTCTACCATTCTACACCACTGCCTCATTGTGCAGCAGCCTCTTCTTTTCCAAAATTGCTCCCTTGATCCTGTTTGGCTTAGAGTTCTTTCTTGAAACTTCACTTTGTTATCTTGTTTACATTACTTTGCCGTGGTTACAGATTCACAAGGTCTCCATGGTGAATAAAAACTATGGCCGTTCTTGTGGAAGACGCTCTGTGGATGATAATGCTATGAAGGCAGAATTATACCACACATCCTTACCCCGTCGACCTGCTTCTTCTATTTCTTCGGTAGAGAATTCAAGTACAGTCAAAACGGAAGGAACTTGGGAAAGGTTTAGTGTTTCGAAAGGAGCATGGGTGCTCATGCAACCTAGCAAAAGAAAGAGACCCCAGACAAAAAACATTTTCTTGGCATCATGGAAGGGAAGAGTACGAGATTTTAAAATCACCAGAGGGAAGATATCGGTGAAAGAAGTTTTGATTCAGCATGTGTACATGCATAAAGAACTTGTCTTGCGAGACTATCCAAATGATCTTCCGCAACACAGGCCTAATTGTATATTTTTCTATTGTGGTTTTGTTCTTTATGAGGTGTATGGATTTTTAAGATAAAGCTTTCTTTCCTTGCTTATTGACATTCTTGTGTTATTTTATTTCAGATTTATACCCTTCATCGTATGAGACATGACAAAACATCGATTGTATTCTGGGATTTATAGATGTTTTGCATGGATCGATAGGAGAACAACAATACCAAGGTCGATGTGCAACAGAGCTAGCTCAATCCGGTATATTTGTTACTGATCATTTTTATCAATTGCTGGACAATGCAAACACACATGGTGTGTTAAGAAAACAAGACCTTCCGGCATGGAATTCAGTGGATTGGCTTCTCCCACATTTTAGTGTTACAGAGGCATATAGGGCCAAGCTTTTCAAAGAAGTACAGAAAGCTCTGAGGCCCAATATTGCCACAAGGATAATAAAAATTTCTTTATGCATGCCTCTCACAGTTTTTGTAGACTTGTTTAATACCTTTCCAGTGAAGGTTTCAAAAACAATGTTCACAGTTAAAGCAACAAGTCTGGCATGCATGCCACAATTTTTGGATAAATGTTGGGATAAGAAGACATGTAGTTCAGTGTTTTGTGAGGTTGTCCAACCTTCTATGCAACTGAAGTACATGGTTGCATCACAAAATTTTATTTTTTATTTTTATTATAAGCGCAGTCGAATGCTAGGTACAAAACTAGTCCCAATGGATCAAGATGAAGATTCTTTTGGTGCAGAAAATAAACTTCTTGATATTGATGTTGTTGAGAATGGTGATGTGCTAGTCAATATCTCATTAAGACAATGTTGCTCGCTAGCTCAATTGCGCAATGACATTCTATTTGAGACAGAAGGTTCTATTTCAAAGGACTTTTTATTTATCTACAACAATAAGAAGGTATACCATCTGACTTATCCTAGTCTCTGTTGAAATTTGAGCAAAATGATGAGCTATGGTGGATCAAACACTAGAATCAACATAATTAACAAAGTGATTAGCAAATGATTAAGACGTAATTAGTGAATAATTAGCACATAGATTAATGTAGGCATGGATACTCAAAAACCAGCAAATTCTCATTAGGGCTATGCCTCAATTTATAGAGTTTACATCAAGCATCAAATCCCATTGATTTCTCCATGATTCACTCCCAGAATATCTCCACCTTTTGCCTGATTCTCTCCACCTCTTCTCTTTTCCCTGAATATCTCCCAGAATATCTCCACACTCCTAAATTCCCTCATGCTACCCATTATTCTCTCCTAGTAGATTCTTCTCACCTTTTCACAGGTTCTTTCACAATTACATCTCCTCTTTTACAGCCTCTAACCAAGGGCTTGTTCCCGCACACACCCTATTCACTTGTATTTTCAACACCTCCCCTCAAGTGAATAATCCTAGTACACCTAGACCCTATACCAAGTTTGCCTCCCCTTACTTGGTAGTCAGCGACCAGTGTCTACTCCTCCCCTCAAGTTATCTTAGCACACCTGGACCTTGTATCAAGTTTCTTTCTTACTTGACAGTCCGCGACCAGTGCCTCAAGTCCCTAAACTCCATAGTCCTTGACACTCTCTCTCTCTATGTGTCCAAGGCTACTATAAGTGCCCGCGACCTTGACTAAAGTGCTCACACATACATCTACCACGTGGCCTACATCATCGGTGGCTCAAAGGTGGTTTTACTTTATTGGGGCAGGTTACATTGGGTTGTGGGGTCTCTCTCTCTCTCTCTCTCTCTCTCTCTCTCTCTCTCTCTCTCTCTCTCTCTCTCTCAGAGATTTTCACATGGCTCCTCACTCTTTGGAGCCTCACATCTTCTCTTCTCTTCAGTCTTCTCTTCTCTTCAGTCTTCTTGTCGTGGCAGCTTCTCTCCACGCGTTCATCTCTTCTTTCAGTCTTCTTGGGGCAGCTTCTCTTCTCGTGGGCAGCTTCTCTTCTCGTGTCCATGTCTTCCTTCAGCTTTTCTTCTCGGTGTGGATCCTCTTCTTGGAAAGAGATATTCTTCTTCTTTCATGGCTGGGGCCATGAGCTCGTCCGTCAGGTCATTTTGCTCCATGTGAGCAACATGTTTCAATGTTTTGCTGACAGTATCTTTGGGCTTTTGATGTTCATTTTGTATGATTATGCAATGCAAACCCAAATTTATGCGGGAGGTCTTACCTCTTGCCTTAATCTGGACAAGGGCAGTGTCTGTTCCCATTTTTACACTGATGCAATGTGCCCAATACATAAATAATGCGTATAGCATTCATTCTCATGCACATTCCAAATGCAACTCTGGCTGTGAACAATCTTGTATTTGAGTGAGATTTACAGGCATTAACCAAGGGTTAAATGCAAAATGATGATTTTCACAATTTTATCAGCACAATTTTACCAGAAATTACATTAAATTAAGGGTAACCAATTTGTACGGGATGGTTGGAGTATCAAACCAACTCCGATTTGCAATCTGAAGTTATAGGGATCTGTATTAGATACCTAATGGTTAATTTGAACCCTCAATTGCACCAAAATACAATGATTAGCATTGATTAATCACTGATTAGCAAATTAATGCTCTGTTTTGTGTGCATAAAACAGAGTATGCGGGGAGTCCAGATCTGGTGCCTTCCACTTCAAATGAGCTCAAATGCTTTCAAAGGCATCAATAGCAATGAGTCTAGTAGAGGATTAAGCCAAGAAACACAAGATTTGACCAAATAATGAAAGCTTAATCTCTATTTTACCAAAGTCACCTGCAGATTTGATGAAGAGCTTGGATCTCACTGTAGACTTGATGAAATTGAATTCTGTCTTCACCAGCTTGTAGAGCATGCTTGATTACCCCTTGGGCTAAGAGGTATTAGAGACCTTTGATCTGTGGAAGTAGAAATCACCAAATCATCTCAGAAAAAACGTAGCTTTTTAATCAGCGAAAATCGGAAGCTTCCGTGTGGGCGGTTTGCGCTTCTGATTCGATGGGATGGAGCTCCTATGGGTTAGCTAGCTTGTGTTAGAAGCTTATGCCCTAATTCTATGTGTGCAAGGTGCTAGAGATCCTCCACTGGCTGGGGGTGAAGGGGAGAAGTGAAAACTCACTAAAAAATTGATTTTTTGCTAATTATCTACTAACCCTAATTAATTAACTAATGGGCTCATAAATCTAATTGATTCTAGGCATGGCTTTGATACCATGTTAAAATTTGAGCAAAATGATGAGCTATGGTGGATCAAACACTAGAATCAACATAATTAACAAAGTGATTAGTAAATGATTAAGACGTAATTAGTGAATAATTAGCACACAGATTAATGTAGGCATGGATACTCAAAAACCAGCAAATTCTCATTAGGACTATGCCTGAATTTATAGAGTTTACATCAAGCATCAAATCCCATTGATTTCTCCATGATTCACTCCCAGAATATCTCCACCTTTTGCCTGATTCTCTCCACCTTTTGCCTGATTCTCTCCACCTTTTGCCTGATTCTCTCCACCTCTTCTCTTTTCCCTGAATATCTCCCAGAATATCTCCACACTCCTAAATTCCCTCATGCTACCCATTATTCTCTCCCAGTAGATTCTTCTCACCTTTTCACAGGTTCTTTCACAATTACATCTCCTCTTTTACAGCCTCTAACCAAGGGCTTGTTCCCGCACACACCCTATTCACTTGTATTTTCAACAGTCTCATTAAGCACTGCTATTAGTTTACTTTACCCTATTGTTTCATATTGCTTTTTTGCAGGTGCTCAAAAGAAGAGAGAGTTCAATAAAATGCAAAGACATTGAAAATTTGAAAATTGAGATAACACAGACTCCATAAACAAAGGTATTATATTCAATAAAGTAAAATTCTGTACAGAAGTGTTTAATTATATATGTAGAATATATTCTTGACAACAATTTTCTATTTATCTACAGGCTGATCTAGAGGCTGCTCTACATGGTCCAAGCTCACCGTATCATCTTTATTTGGAGAATCTATTTTTTGCTGCTCCATCCTGTCGTGTACAGTCTCTTGGTGCTGCTTCATTGTCTCCTCTACTGCCCCCCCCTGGAGCATCTGTTTGCTGCTGCTCCATCATCTCCTCAATAACATCAGCAGGCAGAGCAAGTCCTTGTTCTTGTGGCTTCTCCTCATCAGCACTAGGTCCTTGTTCCTGTGGCACCACATCCGCATCATCTGTGTCATCAAGGTGTATGACACCTTCTCGGACTTTAGAGCTCTCACCCAACTCGACAGTAGCTGGTACAATAGGTTTGGGGGAGGCATACTTCAAAAACTTCCAAATTATATCAGCTCTGAAACTATATACATAGTTCGAGCTGAAGCTATCTTCTCTCATCTGCAATGAGATATGATGATTTAGAACACTTTGTACCAATATCAAATTTTTTGAAGCTAAATGAAAATTATTTTTTCTTACAAGATCTGGCTGTCCTATCTCAAAATAGCTTGAAAGTATATATTTGGCACTAATCAGCACTCTCCAGCCCCCGCAGCTACTTGAATCATCTTGTTGTGGTGTCTGGATAGTTGGAAAGATATGTTAGAAACTGTTAATATCTGAACAAAATAAAGTTATTCAATAAGTTCAAAGGCATAGCATGAAATAGACATCAGTAGAGGGAATGACTTTCTACCTCTAAATCTATTGGCTCTATTGAATCCAAAAGATTGACATTAGGAGGACAGTGATCCAATGCATCTAGAAGCCTTCTAATACAATTGCAATACATATAATTCAGTTAGTGTGCATTAAATCAAAATAATGAAGTTTAAAGTTAAAAATAGCACACAAACCACTTACAATTTCACCTCTGTGTGTGTGTTTCTAAGAGAGTTGAATAAAAAGCATTGCTTATGCTGGATGTCAATAGAAGCAAAGCTCCAGTGGTCACTGCATAAGGAAAAAAGCATTAAGAAATCAAAGGCTACAAGAGTTCTCAATCTTGAAGAAAAATCCCAAAAGGAGCAGTCACCCACATACTTGTTATGGTATGGAAGTAGCAAAATATCGACATGATCAAAATCACAGTGTCTGAACCAATTGGAAATATCCATGGGAGTTTTCTTTGGATCTCTTAACTTGAAGGAAATGGCATGATCAATAATATGAATTGTATGTTGTATAGCATGGTTCAGCCAGCTTCTCATCATGCTACATTGGACAAAACAATAATTAGGGTAGGGTGTAAAGGAGGAGGTACAATAAGGATTGTTTTGCAAACAAATGTAAAATAAAAGACACTAGAGCATTGCAAGAATGATAGTATCTGAGCAATACTCATTCTTATGAGCCAATGCTCCCAAGCATGGTTTTGTCAAGTCAAAATTATTCTCTGAAGTTTCATCTTCAATATGGACAACTATGTTAGGGCCCAGCTCTTGCAACCTTCTCTGTATCTGCAGCTCCATCTGTACAGTCTCCACATCTATAGCAGATTTGGATTCTTCTATTTGCTGCTTCAGTGACTCCATAAGCAGCTTTCCCTCTAGTGCTCTTTGAGTGGGTTACTTCAACAACCTTCACCTTATCTACCTTCAATTTTCTTGTAGGTAGAATTAATAATATGTCTCTCATTTTTATGTCCTGCCATTCCACAGGATGGACCAGCTTATCATACCTCCATCTCACTCTGGACAAAGTGTTGAAGTCTTTGGCCATCAGAGTTACCCTATGAGCATGGGCTGCTACAAGCATTGCATCTTCAAAGTATTTCTCTAAGTAATCCTCTACCATTTCCTGTAAGGAAAGAATGGCAGTCCTATTCCACCTGAAACCAAAGGTGCCAACTATCACATATTTCTCTCACTAGTCTCTGAAAAGGTGCCTTGGGGATTGCAAAGCCTATAGCTTTTTGTTGCTTCCTGATCTCCTTTAGCACACCTGCAGAATGTTTCAATCTCTTGGACTTTTGCTGGAGCAGGCTCATTGCCTTCCCCTTCCTGCCATGTGCAACTCTTCCCTTTGGAGGCACACTAGATTCCTTGATATCTGCCCCAGCTATTGCTGCAAGCCCTGGCCCCTTGCCAGCCCTCCTTGCAGTTGCCTTGGTTCTTGCCATCACTCTGAAAAGCTACATACAAAGCAATGGAAAAAGATAACAGCCATGGAGAACATGGAATGATACAAGAAGGCAATGACAAGGTGGATAAAGCAACATTTATAAATTTGTAACAAAACGCGATTTTGATAATTTGAAATTCCTAACAACTCACCATCGCGTTTTCCTGCAAATACTTGAAACAACATGCTATTACATTCCTACAGTGAATTCTCTGTTTTACAACTACAAACAATATGGATTGAGTTTATGCAAGGAGTATACAGCCTTGAATAGCCTAGAAAGACACAAAATCACAATGATAGGGGTGGATGAAGCAGCAGTTTTAAATTTGCAACAAAATGCGATTTGGGCTGTTTGAGATTCCTAAAGCCCCCTCCTCGCGTTTTACTGCAAATTCTTGAGGCAGCATACTGGAGCATGCCTTTAGTCATTTCAGTGTGTTTCCAACTTGGTGCAAGATGGATTGAGTCTATAGAAGGCAAGAAGTGATCAAGCTCTCACTCAACAAGCCCAATTCAAAAGTCTTCCTGCTTCTCTTTGCAGTGGAAAAAGCTAAGGAATGCACATAATATTTATCATAATATCTAAGCTACATCACATTACTCAGTACCTTACCCTAATATACTATTAAACAAGAAGAAAAGGATATAGAGTGTCTTACTGACCTGGAAGCTATCTGTAGGTGTGCTGTGCTAGTGATGAGTACCCTGTGCTGGGGATGAACCTGTGCTGCTGGTCAGGATGCTGATGGTGTAGAGTAGGGAGGTAGAGAGGCAAGAGAGCTGAGTTAGGAGAGATTAAACAGGAGTGAATAGATTATTGCAAAATACAAATAAAGTAGCTAATAAATACCACACGTGTGGAATGTAGTCGTTTTTTCACACGTGTGGGTCCCACCCAGATCTTTTGGAATTTGAAATTTGACACGTGTGAAAGTCACTTTTTGCCTTGAAAATTGTGCCAATCATGATTTCATAATCAGATCCATTAACACTCTTCCCTCCCCGTCTTTCATCCCTGCCAGCACCCTCCCATCATCCTTTTCCTTCCCCCTCTGATCACTTCCTACCCAACACACTCCATCCACTCTGCAACCTGCCTGAAGACTACTACCACTGCCAGATCTCCAGGTTACCTAGGCTGCAACTCAAGTTTGGAAGAGAGCAGGAGAATCACCAGGGCAACTCCAACAGTATGGAAGAGGAAAAGAAAGGTCAGAGATCTATATTCTTTTCAATGTTTTTTGATATATATTTCTTCCATCTATAGAATTCTTGAATCTTACTGCCTAGGAATCTGGTACATCACCCTAGGATTTGATTAGAGATGGATATGAATAGGACTTAGAAGTTTGCAACAAAATGCAAGGCGAGTGCTTTACATTTTCCAAATGGCCTAAATCACGTTTTCCTACAAATTCTTATATTAGTTTTAGTTTTCATTTCTTCCTCTTTGTTTTGCTCTCTTTTGCCCTGAGGAATTCCTCCTAGTATCATTTACTGTCCAGAACACTGTAAGATGTTCCTAGCATTTGATTGGAGATGGATGTCAATAGAAATGGAGAATTTGCAACAAAATGCGAGGAGAGTACTTGACATTTTCCAAATGACCCTGCATCGCGTTTTCTTGCAAATTCTTGTGTCCCTTTTGGTTTTCACTTCTTCCTCATTGTTTTGCTTTCTATGTCCCTGGGGATTTCTTTCTTGATGATGAGAAAAGTTTTTGCTTTGGAACAATTGATTCTTAGGCCCCTCCTTTCAAGAGGAAGCTGGACTTTTTTGCTGCTATACTCAGACCACAGCAATCACCAGGTGATTCATGTGTGCTCATGAAGAGAGTTGTTTGGTGATATCCTATACATTCCCTGATTGCATATGTCAGCATATAGAATTCATGATATATAAATTTTTGTTCAGGCAAAAGCAAGAGACTGGAGCAGAAAGGTGAGTCTTCCCTTTCAAAACAAAGGGAACCAGAAGAGGACAAATCTCCAGATTTGCTCCTATTTGACTTTCTTCACAAGTGTAAGGCTCAGAGGAACTTCCACATATACCACAGTATTTTCAACAGGGAGTTCACTATGAGCTCTGTATTGGAGCATCACAGAGATTTTCTTTCCGACCATTGGGATACCTTCAAACAACTGACAGAGGCAGGAAGAATTGTGGAAGGTGAAAAGGTTTTTGTGCATATAAATCATATTGTCTCCATTGACAGCAGGCTGCTGAGGTACCATGTGAATAGTAGATTTGACAGCCTACCTGAGGAATATAAATTCAGTTGTAACTTGCACACCAGAAAGTGTAGAGTGCTTGAGGAAACCATGGCATTCCTTATGTACATTGTCTTCCATCAGCAATCTCTAGAAGAGCAAGGGCAGGAGGCTGAAGAAGAAGATATATCTGTAGTAGCAGAGGAAAAAGAGGATATTCCTGTGGCAACAGATATGGCAGAGCAAGAAGAAGATATCAACCTCGAGGATGAGGGGCTGCAAGTGGCTGCTCTTGACCTTGTTCAATTGAGGACTGAAACTCTTAGGGCAGCACAGCCAGTTGAAGATTTTGATGTTCAGAGCAGCAACTATGCAGTGCCCATGCTTCCAGGTGTCTTGATTGGTGGTAAAGATTATGTTTTCCTCCATGATATAGAGTGTATGTTCAATTTGAGGGAGGACTATGCCATTTCCCTTATTGCCCAGGCTTCAAGGCTTGACAAGGAGGTTGGCATAGAGGATGACCATTCACTACTGGCTTTGGAAACAACTTTTGATCCTGCAGAGGCCCTTACTATTTGTTTCAAAGAGGCTGAAAATTTCCAAGAGCCAGATGAAGCTGCCTTCTAGCTCACCCAGGAAGCTATGAATCTCTCAGCACTTCACAAGGGAAAACTTAAAGAAGAGGCTGGACTGGAGGGGAGAGGAATAAATCTTTGGAAAGATGAACTTCTTGTTGCTGATGAAAATGAGAAGGTATGATCTTATTACTTCAAATCAAATACTTTATCTTGTGTTTAAATGTTTTGTAGTTGTGTATTATTGTCTCACTCCAATCTTTTGATACGTGGCAGCTACAAATTGAGGATGACACATTCCTCCAGAGAACAAGTGGAAGTAGGCCAGTTGGGTTTGGCAAAATATCAAGCCTAGCTCATTATATTCATGATCTAGGCAGTGCTAAGATCTTGATTTACTATAGGCAGTTGAGCAACAATGGAGAAGCCATTGTTTACTTCTTTAAATGTTTGTCTAGGGTTTTAGGTGGACATGATCTTCCATGGCAAAAGGAAAAGATCATTTTAATAGAGAGGTTGTCCGCCATAGATATATTTGGGGATTATGTGAATAAGCAGGCCTCTAGGGCCTCTTACTTTTTGTCTTACACTTCTTATGCATTAGCATGTGGTGTTAAGGAGCCCAAATGTCTGCAGGGCTATGGAAAACACAAGCTCATAAGGTTTCGAGAGCCACCCATGATTGCATCAAGCCACACAATCCAAGAAGAAGAACACATGGAGATAGCTGAAGACAAGGATACCCCTCTCAGACAAGCAACAGAGGCAAGCATTGATAAACAGACAGTCGACATCAAGCCAACAAGGAAGAAAAAGAGTCCAATCAAGTTCAAAAAGAGAGTTCCGACTGGTAGGCCCTGGGAGTAATAGGATTTAGTCATCAAAAATATAGCACAAACATTATGTTGAAGTTGAACTGATTTGTACAAAGTCTTTGATCCTCATCAGTTCCTTGTCCATACGGACGATCAGTACCCTTTTGCATTTGTCCCATCACCGTACGACACTTCAGTACTCTACCCACACTCAGTAGCTTCTAAAAGCGTTTGACACTCAGTACCTTATTGGTAAGGATCAATAGTGTGTCTAGCATAATTAAGTAGTATTGATTGAATTTTTTGTGTGTAGCTCATGGATGTATTGATGCTTGTTAATATAGATCACATGTTTCACAAAAGAAATACTTTTGATGGAGTCTCAAAACATATAGGCATAACACCAAGAGTCACTTGTTCCACAGAATAAAAATCTATTGATTGAGTTTGAAAACATGTGGACATAACACCAATAAGTTACAAACTGCTATTCATGTTTACTTGTCCATTTATGGTTTCTAAATATCTTCGAATCCCTCCATTGTCTATGTCTCTCTGCTGCCATTGAATTGTCCAAAGTTTGTCTTCGTCTTTGCTTTTGGGCTAGAATAAAAGCAAGCTTGACTTTGGAACTAGCAACTTTTCTTTAGCATGCAGCCTTTGTAGAATGCCTCGGTAAAACCATTGGAAGACTTCCTTCAGGCTATTTGCCTTTTGACTCCCTCCATAGTGTTGTGTGTGTCTGAAAAATGCATTACGTGCCATGTAGTGAGACTTCTCCATGCCTTGGGTAGACCAAATTGCTGGGCATCCATACTTTTTGACAAAATAGGGAAGGTGGTTATAGATGATATGCTGTTTTCACAGAGACATAAGAATGCATAGTAAGTTATAAAAGAAAAGAGGATCACACTTAAGTAAAAGAAAAAGATATCACTTTACCATGTAGTGAGTTATATTGCAGGCTGTCCACGCGTCTTTCATTGACTTCCCAAAATGTTTAATTGCCTCTTCAAAGTTCTTGTAATCACTCTTTGTCCATGTTACATTGTCTCACAGAACATGAAGAGTTAAACAAGAGACCTCCACACCTCTGCCTTCACATTTCGTGCTTCCCCATCTGCCTCATGATCTTTCACGGCATTATGGACTTGCTTCCACAATCCATAATTAATCCTTGAAACTGTTCTACCTTGCCTTACTTGCTTACTACTGTGTTTGGGTCGAGACAAGAATCTTCTTGCCTTAACACCACCAATAGAGGGCTTGATTGGTACCTCCTTGCCATTGGTAGACTTTTTAAAATCCTTTGTGATATGAACATCACCTCCATGCAGAACTATATCGGATAACACTTTTTCCAATGCATGAAGAGCATCCTTTCTATTTCTTTCGGGACGGAGTTTCCAAGCAAATCCAATATACAAAAATACCAATTTCTCAATAATTCGACATAGAGCATGCAATGTGCATATGTGAACATTACATAGTGGAATGTCAAGAATGGCCTTCAAGTCAGGGTCAACTTTATCTCTATTAGGTGCTCTCTTCCACCATTTGGAATCCATTACTTGAGCTGATTCTTTGCAGTAAAGACAAGGAGATTTTGAGTTACCTCCTTTACTAACGTTATACATGCACTTAAGTGTTTTAAGATCCCCCACCATGTGCCACTCTACTTGAAAATCACCTTTTCCTGCAACATGGAGATTCTCTCCTTGCACTTGTCTTTTAATTATTCTTGGTATTTTCGTGTGGTGAAACACCCAATCTAGTGTTTCATGGTCTTCTGTCTTCACCTGTGATTATAGAAAACAAAAGTCTCACTATAAAAGATTTGAAAACATTGACTAAAATCAAGTACGAAACAAAAAATGATCATACCTGGAACGAGCCTAACCACCATATGTGTTTCTCCGACTGCACACTAAAATACTTCGAACTCGCTTCAGTCAATGATGTATCAAGTGCTCCATTCATCAATGTAATAGTAATCCTTTCCATTTTCTTTTCCTTTACAACCTCACACTCATCCAGTTTGATAACAAATTTCAAAATGCCTTTGCACTCTTCAAATATTATTCCATAAAACTCGACCATTCTTCTTTGAAGTTGTTGTAGATCTACAAATATATTGTTCCAAGGGTCATACACAATGGTTCCTTTACCACCATGAAATATTTCTTCAATATGGATATATGGTCCAATAAACTCATCTATACTTTCATTCAAATGACCTCTTATCTTCCACACGGTTGCTGGATTTGGCAGTAAAACTCGTTTAATCCTTTGATCTCTCAAAGTTGAGGATATCGCATGGAAAATCGAACTATATCCCTTCCTGCTAACTCCACTAACATCAAGATCCTCTTGGATTGTAGTACCATTATCTTGATTATTGGATATAAAGTCCTCTACAACATTGCGTTTGATTGTTTTGTATTTTTTTTCTTCAATCAAACCTTTTGCTACACCACAAGAAAGCAATCCTTTCATTTGTTTAACTGGAAGAAGGTTAGGATCCATATTTTCTTTTGCAGGCTCCAATAGTTTTCTATAGTAACAACACAATATGCCTATATTATTCAACACTTCCAATCTTGTTTTGCGTTAATGGACAAAATAGATATAGTCATTTGAGAGCATTTTTGAGTATAAAAGATGAAAAATTACAAACTAGCCTTGCTTCTTCCTGAATTCTTCGCTTGCATCCACCAGTCCCAGCCTTCAAATTTGCAATGTTTTTAATCTTCCTGCTTCGTTGTCTGTCTCCAAGCACGGTTCTCTTCCTTCTTGATCTTGTTAACTCTTTTTTACTCTTTGAATGCTCCTCAATTTCATTCTGCAAAACTGCTGCTCCAATTTTGCACGAATGGCTATCTCTTGAATCCTGGCCCCCTTTTCTTGTAGGTACATCGTTTTATATGTTTCTGCAAATGCAGACTGTGCTGAAATATAACCAAGAAGTCTATTTTGTCCATCGCCCGCAAACCTCAGTAGTGTGGTTGGATTGACAAATGGAGGTGTAGAGTTTTTTACTAGACATTTTAGATATATGCTTCCATCGCACCATAAGTCAATATGTTGGAGCCCTTATCTTCTCATATTTTCCCATTGTTGAGCATTCAGCACCATATCCTTTCGTCTTTTTTGTGCTGGAGCATATTGTTCTTCTAAGTCGATGTGAAGATGGTGTAATTGCTTCTTCTGAGATTGTGACTCACTAGTATCGGCCATTTTTTGTGCTTCTGAGGTTGCAAAGTTTGCTTGTCAATCTCATAGTCTTTTTGTAACATGAATCGTGGAAGTGTGGTGGTATCCATACAATCATTAAGTTCAGTGATGGATTCTTTATGAGAGGCCTGCACACGTCGTCAAAAGAGATGCAGAATCTTCGGGAAATAAAAAAAAAACTAAGGAGATATTTAATGCAAAATCGTGTTAGTTAGACAAAAGATTATCTTATTCTTTTCTGAACTGACAGTTCGGTAGTCCTTACTGACAGTTTAGAGCCACATTTTCATATTTTATTATTTTTGAGGTCTTTTAGGAGAGAAATAAATTAAAAAATAGTGAATTTCTTACAAGGCCCCAAAATGAGCTCCCTTTTTCCCTAATGCTAGATTGATCCAACCATTCAATATAGGTTTGATGAGTAGATTAATGATACACATCGGCTTCCATCAACATAATGTATGTGCATGCACATTGAAGGCACTAACTGTCAGGACAAGGCAAATGGTGTCTAGGGTGCTAGGGGTCGATCGCAATGCTGGGGAAAGGAAGATACAAATGTGTGTGACCAAAGAAATCGTAATGGCAGCACTAGTGCAAGAAGCTGATTCCTCACATTTCATTGGAGAACAAGAGTTTATCAACATTGCAGAGGAGATGGGACCACTAGTGGAAGACAACTGGTAGGCTAATTTGGTTGGGCAATCAGGTTTGTGTGAAAGAGTTATTAAAATCTAGATAAGTAAATTGTGATATTTGAACAATTTGATTTTTAGGTTTCGGAGGTCAATCACTGTAGCCCAGCAAGGGCCTTCAAAGGAGAGCTTTGGCTTATCCCTCATTTTGGTTTATAATCCACTGAATGTATGCTTATCCCAATGAAGGTAATGCATCTTTACGATCTCTACGAACAGGCTTCTTTTTTAGCCATATTTGACTTGATCCAACTATCTTTTCATAGTATTCTAGATGGAGGTTATAGTAAGTCACACACTATTCCCATGAACTATCAACCTTGTCACTTGACTTTTCCTTGAACTCCTTCACAAGATCTTCATGATGTAACACCTTATCCTCCTTCATTTGATGTGCTCTTTTTTCCATATCCATCTTGTTTATATCATGTGTTCCCCGAACTAGAACAATCTTGGAATCCAATATTTCTTCTTGAATGATCTTAATATTCTCCTCATCTAGACCTTGTAAACACCTAAAGATGCCAGTAGTAGTAGGTTGTCTCCTATCCTTATTGATATCATTACTATGCTCAACATAATAGGATAGTGATCCTTCTCTATATGTATCCATAATCCCCATCCATGTCATAAACATGTCATCTAGGTAGATTATCATGTGTATATCCTTGGTCGTAACACTATCACCAAATGTAACTCATGCTAGCTCAATAAATTGTTGCACAACATATTCTTAACATTAGGCAATGTTACGAACTACTATCAATGAAAAATGAGAATATATTGAGGTGTTTTTGAAAAAACAAAATATTGAAAGGTTGATAATTACTTACATCTCATTCTACATGTTGTTCACTTCCCTTTGCAACTCCATGGAGAGGCTTTACAGGTCTATTGGATGCAATCTATTGATCTGTTACTTGCTTTAGATTATCATGATATGGAGATTTTTTGCATTATATTTTGGGATTCTAGTTTTTCCATTCAAGATAACTCCACGCTCTCCTTTAAAGGGAAATTTTACACTATCCTCACCACCCTTTCCATATAATACTTCTTTCTTTAATTCATGGTTTCATCAGTCCACTCTCTATGAAAACCCTAGCTGCGAGTTAACCATAAAGTATCCAATACTTCTATTTATGAACACGATCTCTCCTCACCATCTCCAAAGTTCTACCGGTGGCCTCGTCAAAGGGCATTAGATTAGTGCAACCCTTTTGTTTAAGGAAGAATGGCAGTGGTGCCATTCTCAAGGCCTCCCATCACCTTCAAGGGGGGAATGACACCACTTCCATTCTCCCTTACATTCAAGGAAGAATGGAAGTGGTGCCATTTTCCCTTACATTCAAGGTAGAATGGCAGTGGTACCATTCTCAAGGCCTCCCATCACTTCAAGGAGAATGGCACCACTGCCATTATCCCTTACATTCTAGGAAGAATGATAGTGGTGCCATTCTCAAGGCCTTCCATCACTTCATGTGGGGAACTACCATTCTCCCTTATTACATTCAAGGAATGGCAGTGGTGCCATTCTCAAGGCCTCCCATCCCATGACCATGAAGGGGAGAATAGCACCACTGCCATTTAGCCTTAAAGGAAGAATGACAATGGTGCCATTCTCAAGGTCTCCCATCACCTTGAAGGGGAGAGTGGCACCATTGCCATACCACTTTCAAAAGCAAGAAAGTGGGAAAAGGGCCATTGGAACTCGCCCCCCAAAAGTGGGATATTATTATTTTTTAATCAAAAATTCCAATCCTGACCAAAGGGGTATAGTGTAGTTCATAGGGAAACGTTGATACTAATTTGCATGACAAAAGTCTAAAATTATCTTTCCAATATAGGTGGGGTAGGCCACAGCCAAGACATGAGCTTCCAGAGCCTTGCCTAACCCCCCTCTTGCTAATTCATTAGTTGCTTGATTAAAACTCCTCTTAATATGTTAGATCTCCAGCTCCTAGAATCTCTGCAGCACTCCCATTCCTTGAATGTAAGGGAGAATGGAAGTGGTGCCATTCTCCCCATGAACTAATGGGAGGCCTTTAGAATGGCACCACTGCCATGCTTCCTAGAATGTAAGGGAGAATGGCACCAGTGCCATCCTTCCTTGACTATAGGGGAGAATGGCAATGGTGCCATTCCCCCCTTGAGGTGATGGGAGGCCTTGAGAATGGCACCATTGCCATTCTTCCATAAACAAAAGGGGAGAATGGTGGCGGTGCAATTCTCCCCTTCAATCAATGTCATGGTAGACCTTGAGAATGGCAACCACTGCCATTCTTCCTTCAATGTAAGGGGGAGTGGCAGTGGATCCATTCTACCTCTCAAGATGATGGGATGTGAGGCCTTAAGAGTGGCAGTGGTGGCATTCTTCCCTTTAAGGTTATGGAAGACCTTGAGAATGGCACCATTGCCATTCTTCCTTTAATGTAAGGGAGAATGGCAGTGGTGCCATTGACCCCTTTAAGGTGATCGGGTGTGGGAGGCCTTGAGAATGACACCACAACCATTCTCCCCTTTAGGTTCATGGGAGGCCCTAAGAAGGGCAGTGATGCCATTCACCCCTTCAATCAAGGTAATGGGAGGCCTTGAGAATGGCACCACTACCATTTATTCTTGAATATAAGGGAGAATGGCAGTGGTGCCCTTCTCTGCTTCAAGGTGATGGGAGATTGGCACCACTGCAATTTTTCCTTGAATGAAAGGGAGAATGAAAATGGTTTCATTTTCCCCATGTACTTGACGGGAGGCCTTGAGAATGGCACCACTGCCAATCTTCCTTGAATGAAAGGGGAGAATGGCAGTTGTGCCATTCTCCCCTTCAAGGTAATGGGAGGACTTGAGAATGGCACCACTACCATTCTTTCTTGAATGAAAGGGGAGAATGGTAGTCATTTCATTCTCCCCTTCAAGGTGATGGGAGGACTTGAGAATGGCAACCATTGCCATGCTTCCTTTGAATTTAAGGCGGAATGGCAGTGGTGCCATTCTACCCCTCAAGATGATGGGATGTGAGGCCTTGAGAATGGCAGTGGTGCCACATTCTCCTTTCAGGTGATGGAAGGACTAGAGAATGGCAGTGGTGCCATTCTCCCCTTCAATCAAGTTGATGGGAGTCTTTGAGAATGAAATCAATAGTGCCATTCTCCCCTTCAAGGTGATGGGAGACCTTAAGAATGACACCACTTCCATTCTTCTTTTTAATGTAAGGCTGAATGGCAGTGTGCCATTCTCCCCTTCAAGGTGATGGGATGGAAAGCCTTGACAATGGCACCACTCCCATTCCTATAATTTAAGGGAAAATGGCAGTGGTGCCATTCTCTCCATGAAGTGACAGGGAGGCCTTGAGAATGGCACCACTCCCATTCTTCCTAGAATGTACGTGAGAATGGCAGTGGTGCCATTCTCCCCATGAAGTGATGGGAGGCCTTGAGAATGGCACCACTTCCATTCTTCCTAGAATATAAGGGAGAATGGCACCACTTCCATTCTTCCTTGAATGTAAGGGAGAATGGAAGTGGTACCATTTCCCCCTTGAACGTGATGGGAGGCCTTGAGAATGGCACCACTGCCATTCTTCCTTAAAGGAACGGGGAGAATGGAGGTGGTGCCATTATCCCCTTCACACTTGTAAAGGAGTATATTAGGTCTAGGCAAGGGGAGGGACATCTTGTAGGTCTTCAGGCTACAGGATTTTGACCACCACTTTCAAAAGCAAGAAAGTGTGAAAAGGGACATTGGAACTCACACCGAGAGGGGATATTATTATTTTTTAATCAATAGGAGGGGCATAGTGTAGTTCATAGGGAAAGTTGAATACTGCATTGCATGACAAAAGTCTAAAATTATCCTTCCAATATAGGTGGGGTGGTGGGCCACAGCCAACAAGTTATGAGATTCGAGATCCTTGCCTAACTGTTAAAACCCTAAGATCTCTCTAGATAATTGTTATGCATAAACATGCATAAATCACGCATAAACTCATCCACCCGCCGACCACCCCCGACGAGTCCAAGGGATGCACACATGAAATATAATGAATACATCATACCTTTACCTTGATGTCCCATACCATCAAGAGGTATAACTCCAATCCAATAGCATGTAGCTATAGTAGTGTGAAATGGTAGGTGAGTAGATATGATCCTCTACACAAGAGACCATAGCATAACCTAGCCTCAAGCTAACATCAAGAGACCATAGCCTAAGCCTCAAGATAACATAGCCTTGGCCTCCCAAGCCTCCCTTGAGTGTGCCCCTCAAGTGGCTCTTGACTCTCCATTTCCCATGTGTGACCCTTGGATGCCTGACCCTAACCTTAACCCTTAAGGTTAGTCCTAACCAATGCTCCACTAGAGCTTGTTCCCATGCTCCCATGCTCATCACAAGCCTAATGTGGGTTAGCCTCCTAGTATATGCACACATAATGTGCATATAACATACTTCCCCTCTCTCAAAACATTGCACTCTTGCAATGAAAAGAAGGAGAACTGCGTTGAACAATCTCAACCGACTCCCAAGTCGAAACCTCTATTTCCCTATCTTTCCACATAATTTTAACCTTAGGGATTAGTCAACTATAAAGTTTCCTTTCCATGAATTCAAGTACCTTATCAGGTTCTTGTGGAACATAGGATAAATCTTCGACTTCAATGAGTTCCTGAGGAGTAACTGTGTTATTCTCACCTCCAAGTTTCCCTTTCAATCTATTGATATAAAAGATTGGATGAACTCTAACATGTGGAGGTAGTTTAAGTTCATGCGCAACCGTGCCAATCCGATGTATAAATCGAAATGGACTACAATATATAGGAGATAAATTCGAGCATTTTTATGACAAAGTCTGAAAATCTTTAGGAACTTTAAATAAAACAATGCTCCTAGTTTAAAAGACCAAATTGAGCGTCCTCGCATAGAACCGTGTCCTATCCTGAGCACTCCTGATAGAATCCTGAGCTTTCGTCAGCATTTCTTGCATATCACGCAAGAAATCCCTTGATGCATCAAGCTCGATGTCCTTAATACCAACATCAGTAGGTGCCCTAGGTTGATACCCATACATAAGTATGCACTGACTAAAACCAACAGCCGTATGTTTAAAATTGTTAGAGGCAAATTCCATCATTGGAAGATATTTTTCCCAATTTGATGCTTTTCCTCCAGAGACATATGCATGAAGCATATCCTCTACAATCTAATTCATACGTCCTCTTTGCCCGTCAGACTGTGGATGATCATAAGAATTCACATTCAAAGTAATTTCCTCGTTGTAAACCATTCGGAATAAAGTAGGAAAACATGGCATTATCATCAGCAGGAACTAGGGATTCATCGGCGCCCCGACGTACCCACATCTGCACATGGAATAATCGACGTCCCGAGTTACCCATATCAACATAGAGAGTCATCAACGTCTTGATGAGTCACATATGTCCATTCGTAAACCATCAGGTTGACTATATAAATCACTTAAAGTACGAAACTAGAGAAAGAAATGCCAACAAAGAAAAAATCCAAATTTCCTTGATCCGAATACAACTAGATAAACTCGTTGAACTCTAAAGAAAGAGATTTCAACAAGTGAAAATGCCGACGAGATTACACTCATCAATACATGCAGGCTATAGATAAAAGAAGTTTATCTAGAGAATGCCCACACTATAACTTCGAGTGAATTTAGATTGTCTTTGAATGTTAAGGTCAACATGCTAAGTGATGTAAGCAAAGCAGCAATCTTGAGCCCAAATTATCCCATAAGATAATATATGTGAGGGATCACTAGCGTCTCATACCACCATGATACCACCACCCATACATACCTTAACAATTTGAAACTCCCTAGTATGCCGTCTAGGAAAATATGAATAAAATCCTATATAAAAGGAATAAGATGGCCTTATCCAGACTTTCACATACTAAAACTTGTCTCTATATACCTAAGACTACATCAAGGAATAACGCTTTCCGAGTGCATCATTAGAAAAGAATTTTGAATTATTGGCGCCTTTCTAATGATAACTACCCAAAACACAATAAAGTTAGGGTAAAAAAATAACTCACCTAGATACATAAGCAATCAAGTATCTGAGCTGGAATATGTACAAGAGTACAAGGAACATAGTCCAAAATTATGTGCAAAAAACGAAGGCAAATGCTACCTTCAAAGCACAAGATATTATCCAAAAGATTAAAAGATCCTTATAAAACCATGGATAAAAGCATAGAAGCTCCTCGAATCCATGAAAACCATAGTTGATCATAAAAATCAATGCATACCATCTAATGGACATTAATCATGCCAAAAGAAGCATTAAAATTGGTGGCCAACTCATCAATCTACAGTATATGAATGTGGTGACGCTCAAACAAAACTCCAAAGTAAGCAAGTGAAACACATGTGTGTAACACTCAATAAAAAACCCTTAGACACAAGTGATCTAGGCAAAACCTGATGAGTCCATATAAAACTTGGAAAACATCCAATAAAATCTACCAAAACAAACCGATCAACTAACCCATGATAGAATTTGTCTTAGGCTTAGAAAATTAAGCATAGACCACACTTAAACAAGTGCAAAATAAATTATCATGGAAAAGTGTCAAAAGGTGAAACACACTTTGAATGCAAATTATAGCCATCAAAAGAAATTAAGGAACATGTCCAAAAAGAATGGCTAAACAATGGTAAAAAATCATGAAAACATCGTTTAGAGTTAATCCTAACCAAAAATAACTACTAATACGAGGTACAATCGTATTAATAATATGCGAATAACCTGCATCTATCTAATGTCAGCACGAGAAAACGTACTTCAATATTAAATAACCCTCAAAAATATTAAATTCTTGAGAAAAAGAACTAACATGATTTTTTCCAACATTTTTCTAATTTTATAGGGCCTCAAAATATGATAATTTTGAATTCCACCAAACCTATCTTATGGCATTCCAAACCTATATTTTTCTAAATTTTTTTTAGCAATTTAATTTGCCAAAATAAATACCAATTTTTAGGATTTCTAAAAATAATTTCTAAAAAATTCCTAATTTTTCCTGAGAATCCCATCGTTCACGAAATTTCCAATTCCGCCCGACAATTCTCAAATCCAATGAAAATTTATAATTTTAATGGATTTTCTAATTTTTTGGGTCAAAAAATAAAATTTTAAAAAAATTTGAATGGTCACGGGCGCTCAAATAGACACACCACATGCCAAACACCAACCCCACATTTTTCTGAAATTTAAAATAACCTTTGTCTAATTTTCCACTAATGTTCAAGAATTTTTTGAAAATTTTAATTAACACCGAACACATTTAGAATACGAACGGTCAAAAAATTTCTAAATCCCAACGGTTTTCCCAGAATACGGAGGAAAGCCAACAGTTTCGAGAAAATGAAAAGACAAAAAAAAAATCGGAATGTGAAAGGTCAAAAGTTTTCGGAATCCGAAAGGTCAAAAGATTTTTCAGAATTCGGAAAGCCAAAAGGTTTTCCAGGAATGCGAAAAGCGAGAGATTCCAAGGAAAAATTTCTAGAAAACTCTAGAGTTTTTTTTCTCTCAATTCTCATATTTTCTCAAATTTTTTAGGCTTTGAAAAGATTTTGAAAAAGAAACCTTTTTTGGAAAAAAAAACTTTTTAAACATATTTTAAAAGTTTTTTTTTAAAAAACTTTCATAAGCTTAGTGTTTAAGCTTTAAAAAAAATGTATTATGGGGGGGGATTTTTGCCCGCAGGCTGCGCTGCTGCAGCCTCCCCCCCGCTTGCGCGTTTTCCCAAAGAGAGAGAAGGTTCTCTCTCTTTCGTGTCTGCTCTCCTCTCTCCTTCACTCCATTTCCATGGAACCTCTCCACCCCCTCCTTCTCTGTAATCAGAGAGGAGGATTAACATTTGAATCATAATTAAATACTAATTATGATTAACATTAATTTAAAAAAAGTGCTTTTTTAAAGAGGTGTTTATACACGCGAGAGGAAAATAGAAGAAAAATTCAGAATTGAGAGACAAAGAGGGTCCCACGCACATGGGAGAGCATTCAATGCATCAACATGCTGCCTCCTACTGTATTTCAGTAGAAAATCGGTAGAAATTTGATCACATACCCGCGGAAAAACCTGCAAAAATGTATAAAAAATACATTTTTAACCATTAAAATGCTCAAAAAATCTCTAAAAAATTAGGAAAAAATTCCTAAAAAATTAGGAAAAAATTCCTAAAAAATTTTAAAAATTTAGGGAATCCATTCTACCAAAAATATCCACAATAAGGTATGTGTTATTTTGGTAAAAATTTCCATTAATGCTTATTTTAAACCATAAAAAATAGAAAAAAATAGCATTAAACTCACGGCATTCCCCCGCAACGTCGATTCGTCCATTGAATAGTAGTAACACGTGTTCCAATCGCCATATCGACGATCCACATGAAAATCATCAACATAAATCAACAAAATAATATTTTTTATTTAGTAGATATTAAAAAAGAAAAAATAACAACAATTAACTAGAGATTGCTCTGATACCACTGTTAAAACCCTAAGATCTCTCTAGATAATTTTTATTCATAAATCAAGCATATACTCATCCACCCTGAGCCCAAGGGATGCACACATGAAATATAATGAAATACATCATACCTTTACCTTGATGTCCCATACCATCAAGAGGTATAACTCCAATCCAATAGCATGTAGCTATAGTGTGAAATGGTAGGTGAGTAGATATGATCCTCTACACAAGAGACCATAGTATAAACTAGCCTCAAGCTAACATCAAGAGACCATAGCCTAAGCCTCAAAATAACATAGCCTTGGCCTCCCAAGCCTCCCTTGAGTGTGCCCTATTATATAGGAGGGCCCTCAAGTGACTCTTGACTCTCCATTTCCCATGTGTGACCTTGGGATGCCTGACCCTAACCTTAACCCTTAAGGTTAGTCCTAACCCATGCTCCACTAGAGCTTGTTCCCATGCTCCCATGCTCACAAGCCTACTAATGTGGGTAGCCTCCTAGTATATGCACACATAATGTGCATATAACACTAACCCCCCTCTTGCCAATGCATCAGTTTCTTGATTAAAACCCCTCTCAATATGTTAGATCTGCACCTCCTAGAATCTCTGCACCACTCCCATTCCTTGAATCTAAGGGAGAATGGAAGTGGTGCCATTCTCCTCATGAACTAATGGGAGGCCTTTAGAATGGCACCACTACCATGCTTCTTCCTAGAATGTAAGGGAGAATGGCACCAATGCCATCCTTCCTTGACTATAAGGGAGATTGGCAATGGTGCCATTCCCCCCTGCCCCCACCCCCCTTAAGGTGATGGGAGGCCTTGAGAATGGCACCACTGCCATTCTTCCATGAACAAAAGGGGAGAATGGCCATGGTGCCATTCTCCCCTTCAATCAACGTCATGAGAGAGACCTTGAGAATGGCAGCCACACTGCCATTCAACATTCTTCCTTGAATGTAAGGGGGAGTAGCAGTGTTGCCATTCTACACCTCAAGATGATGGGATGTGAGGCCTTGAGAGTGGGAGTGGTGGCAGTCCTTGAGAATGGCACCACTGCCATTCTTCCTTTAATGCAAGGGAGAATGGTAGTGGTGCCATTGACCGCTTTAAGGTGATTGGGTGGGAGGCTTTGAGAATGGCACCACTACCATTCTCCCATTTAGGTTGATGGGAGGCCCTGAGAAAGGCAGTGATGCCATTCCCCCCTTCAATCAAAGTGATGGGAGGCCTTGAGAATGGAACCACTACCATTTATCCTTGAATATAAGGGAGAATGGCAGTGGTGCCCTTCTCCGCTTCAAGGTGATGGGAGGCCTTGAGATTGGCACTATTGTCATTTTTCCTTGCATGAAAGGAAGAATGGTAATGGTTTCATTTTCCCCATGAAGTTAATAGAAGGCCCTAAGAATGGCACCACTACCATTCTTCCTTAAATGAAAGGGGAGAATGGCAGTTGTGCCATTCTTCTCCCCTTCAAGGTAATGGGAGGACGTAAGAGTGGCAGCCATTGCCATTATTCCTTGAATGTAACGTGGAATGAAAGTGGTGCCATTCTACCCCTCTCAAGATGATGGGATGTGAGGCCTTGAGAATGGCAGTGGTGCCATTTTCTCCTTTTAGGTGATGGAAGGCCTAGACAATGGCAGTGGTGCCATTCTCCCCTTCAATCAAGTTGAGGGTGGTTGCAGGATCAGAGTCAGGCACCCTGTAAAGAGTAAAAAAATAGGCATTTGTTTACCTTTAGTGGCTAATCTCTCCTAGCTAACAAAGGAATTTCCTTTCAAGTTCTTTTCTTGGAACATCACATGTAAAGTTTGGAATTTAGTTGCATAATCTGATTAAGCATTAAATAATAAAAAGTCCTCATTTCCTTAGGTATAACATCAATGTATACACCTTGTTCCAAATTTGGACGGATTCCATAAAATGCTAATATCTTTTCTAGATAAACTCATATGAGATTCTCACCTTGGACATTAGAACTTCACATAAGATAGAGCTTAACTTGATTTTTTGAGAAACTTTTAAGCTATTTGTCTATTTTCTTTAAATATTTCAAGGTCTTTAAAGTGTTATAATATATGCCACTTTTTGTACCCACAATAACTACCACTTAAAATGCTCAATCTTGTAGATCAAAAGAGTGTTAGATAGTGAGACATTAGTAGAATGTGGTGGTTATTCAAAATTGCAAATCCAATGGTTGGATTTTAATGATCTCTTTTCCAAAATTCTTCCAGGTTATCAGAAGGCCTGCAAATATTAATAATCTAATTAGTAAAATTAGATTTTTGATGTAAATCAAAAATCTAATTAGTAAAATTAGATTTCTGATGTAAATTAGGTTATCAGAAGGCCTGCAAATATTAATAATCTAATTAGTAAAATTAGATTTCTGATGTAAATCATCTAAAACCTATAGGGACTAGTGTACTTGTAATGGTGTATCTATGGAAAAAAACTTGGATCACTCCAAGTATGAAAAGATCAATTATTTATCATTTCAACATATTTTTGATTAATTTTTATTAATTAGACTAATTTATATTAATTTAAGTTATATTGGGTCAATTTTAGTGCGTGTGTATTTTCTATTAGTTTCTTGATCTTATTTGAAGTACCTTGCCTCCCCAAATTTGCTCTCCAAGCATTGTCCCAGTCCAGCATAAACTGGACAAAACTGAACACCCTGATCTTGCAACAACCCTTGATAGGAGGCTTTGAGAATGAAATCACTCACATTATTCCTTGAATGTAAGGGGGAATGGGCCATCCAGCCTTGAATGTAAGGGGGAGGAATAGCAGTGGTGCCATTCTCCCCTGTAAGGTGATGGGAGACCTTGAGAATGGCACGATTACCATTGTTCCTTTTAATGTAAGGCTAAATGGCAGTGTGCCATTCTCCCCTTCAAGGTGATGGGATGGGAGGCCTTGATAATGGCACCATTGTCATTCCTTGAATTTAAGGAAAAATGAAAGTGATGCCATTCTCTCCATGAAGTGATGGGAAGCCTTGAGAATGGCTCCACTCCCATTCTTCCTAGAATGTAAGTGAGAATGGCAGTGGTGCCATTCTCCCCATGAAGTGATGGAAGGCCTTGAGAATGGCACCATTGCCATTCTTCCTAGAATGTAAGGGAGAATGGCATCACTGCCATTCTTCCTTGAATGTAAGGGAGAATGGCAGTGGTGCCATCCCCCCCCCTTGAAGGTGATGGGAGGCTTGAGAATGGCACCACTGCCATTCTTCCTTAAATGAAAGGGGAGAATGGAGGTGGTGCCATTCTCCCCTTCACACTCATAAAGGAGTATATTGGGTCTAGGCAAGGGGAGGGACATCTTGTAGGTCTTAAAAATGGTGAGAATTACTCTTTTGGAATAACATAAAAACAAACTTTCTTTTTTGAAAAATTTTGCCATAACCTCCTTTGTATGGCTGACCATTTCTCATTTTTATCATTCTTTATTTAACTTAAATTAACCAAATTAGATTTATAGAACTCTAATCTACACAATTTTCTAAATTCAAGAGAGTAAACAATAAAAAGAGTTTAATTAATCCTTTAGTTAATCTTTCTAGAATTGAGAAAGGGTTAGAATGTAAAGAGGAGAAGGGGGTGGCCTTTTTATCAAAGGCATAGCATTTGAATTTAATTCAACATCTACAAAAAACATAAAAATTAAGAAAACCATAGATTCTTCATTAAACAAGTAAGAAAATTAGCTTACATGGAGCTTGTAAGCTCTCCTTTTGGCTTGAGGGATTGAGGGTTCTACTCTTGTTTGAAGCAAGAGTGGTCACCAATTCACTTTGGAGAGGATTAGGCCAAAAACAATTGAATTACTAAAAAATTCAATGTAGATGGCTCTTAGGACGGGAGCAGAGTAACAGTGCATAAACACCATTAAGCTTTTACAAAGGGGAGGCTTCTATTTATAGGAAAAAGTGAGCTTCTAACCAAGCAAACTGATTTTAGAATTTTTCAGATCAGTTTGGTCAATGTTTGACCATTTTTGGGCCAGTTCAACTTACTTTTTGGATCTAGTTTTGAAATAGGAGAGAGGAGAGATGAAAATATCTCATTTTATTGATTGAAAATTGGGGGTAATGATGAGAAAAAGGCACCTACTTCATGAGGGGAGATCCCCACACTAAGTCAAAATTCAGTTTTTTAATTCTTTTCTTTGGTCGTTAGATCACTCTTTATCTTATGTGAGCATTTACTCATTTTTGGGGGGTTTTTCTTTTATTCTTCAATTTATCTCCTCCCTACATTTGGATTAATCTTATTGGTCCATAGGAACCTTAATTGGACCATAATCTAATTTTTTTTGAAAATCTGGACCCTTAGGCTAAGGTCCTTTATACCTATTTTTGATTAATTCCAATTGCACATTGGAAAGTTCTTTTTGAATTTCTATTTTAGGGAAAATCATTTTAGAAATTAGGAAGATTTGTATATCCAAAAATATCTTAATTTTGAATTACCTCTCTCTAGATATTTTCTCTCTCCAGGCCAAAACAGGGTAAAACAGGATCTTTCTTTTATTTCAGAGAGGGGAATAACTATAAGATCAAAAGGGGAGGTTCTTACACCTGCACACCTCTAAAGCTGGAGGAGGAATCTTACATCCTACCCCACTTAAAAAAATGTGAGATGTCCTCATCTCGCAAACTAGAGAACAACTCTTTCCCTTAAGATCCAACTGATTATGGGGTTCCTTATAGTCTGGTGAACCCAACAGAATCGTGGGATAAAGATCCCTTATATAGAACTCATCATCAGATAATAATTCTTTCAGATCATATCATTCATATCCTTAACACAATAATGGTCCATTAGATCGAAATTTCTATCTGAACATTCCTGCATGGGAATTTCAATTATACAGGTTAAAAGAATTCCTTTATGCATCTTTCTATATGCATAAAAATCAAATTTAATGAGAATAACACTTTTGTAATAAAAAAATTCCTTTATGCATCTTTCTATGCATAAAAATAAAATTTAATGAGAAGAACACTTTTTTAATAAAAAAAATTTCTTTATGCATCTTTCTATGCATAAAAATTAAATTTAATGAGAATAACACTTTTGTAATAAAAAAATTTTCTTTATGCATAAAAATCAAATTGAATGAGAATAACTTTTTTGTAATAAAAAAAAATAAAAATCAAATTTAATGAGAATAACACTTTTGTAATAAAAAAATCCTTTATGCATCTTTCTATGCATAAAAATCAATTTAATAATTAATATCAATGACATCCATGCATATTCATAGGTGAATATGTACATGGAGTAATTAGAATATTTCTTTTAGATGCAAAAATGGTGGGAATTACTCTTTTGGAATAACATAAAAACAAATTGTCTTTTACATTACCATAACCTCCTTTATATGGCTAGCTATTTTTTATTTTTATCATTATTTATTTAATTTAAATTAACCCAAATCAAATTTATAGAACTCTAATCTACAGAATTTTCCAAATTCAAGAGAGTAAACAATAAAAAGAGTTTAATTAATCCTTTAGTTAATCTTTCTAGGATTGAGAAAGGTTGGAATGTAAAGAGGAGAAGGGGGTGGCCTTTTTTATCAAAGGCATAGCATTTGAATTTAATTCAACATCTGTAAAACATAAAAATTAAGAAAACCATAGATTTTTATTAAACAAGTAAGAAAATTAGCTTACATGGAGCTTGTAAGCTCTCCTTTGGCTTGAGGGATTGAGGGTTCTACTCTTGTTTGAAGCAAGAGTGGCCACCAATTCACTTTGGAGAGGATTAGGCCAAAAATAATTGAATTATTAAAAAATTCAATGTAGATGGCTCAGGACAGGAGTAGAGTAACAGTGCATAAGCACCATTAAGCTTTTACAAAGGAGGAGGCTTCTATTTATAGGAAAAAGTGAGCCTCTAACCAAGCAAACTGATTCTAGAATTTTCCAGATCAATTTGGTCAATTTGGTCAATTTTTTACCATTTTTGGGTCAATTCAGCTTACTTTTTGGATCTAGTTTTGAAATAGGAGACATGAGAGATGAAAATATCTCATTTTATTGATTAAAAATTGGGGGTAATGATGAGAAAAAGGCACCTACTTCATGAGGGGAGATCCCCACACTGAGGTGTCAAAATTTAGTTTTTTAATTCTTTTCTTTGGTCCTTAGTCCACTCTTCATCTTATGTGAGCATTTACTCATTTTTGGGGGGTTTTTCTTTTATTCTTCAATTTATATCCTCCTCCCTACATTTGGATTAATCTTATTGGTCCATAGGAACCTTAATTGGACCATAATTCAAAAATTTCTGAAAATCTCGACCCTTAGGCTAAGGTCCTTTATACCTATTTTTAATTAATTCCAATTGCACATTGGAAAGTTCTTTTTGAATTTTTGTTTCAAGGGAAATCATTTTAGACACTAGGAGGATTTGTATATCCAAAAATATCTCAATTTTGAATTATCTCTCTCTAGACATTTTCTCTCTCTAAGCCAAAATAGGGTAAAATAGGATCTTTCTTTTATTTCAGAGAGGGGAATAATTATAAAATAAGAAGGGGAGGTTCTTACACCTGCACACCTCTAAAGCTGGAGGGAGGAATCTTACACATTCCCTATGACTACATTGTTTGGATTGGCGAATGGCACCATTTCCATTATCACTTAGTGAGAATGCCATTCTCCCTTTTGGTAAGAATGGTATGAGGGGATAATGGCACCACTATCATTCTCCCTAGGTTAGTAATGGTTTGAGGGGAGAATGGCATCTCTACCAATCCCCTTGCCTACATTGTTTAGATGTGAGAATGGCACCACTACCATTCTCTCTTAGTAAGGATGCCATTATCCCTTGGTAAGAATGGTATGAGGGGAGAATGGCAGTGGTTCCATTCCTTCTTGGGGTAAGAATGGTTTGATGAGAGAATGGCACCATTGCCATTCTACCTTCCAAGTATTGTAATGTGGAAGAGTGGCACCACTACCATTCTTCTCCCAAACCATTACTCAGGGAAAAAAAAAATGGTGCCATTCTCTTCTCTTTCCATTGGGATTATTACTAAGGGAGAATGGCAATGGTTTCATTATCCTATATACCTTTTATTTTTTGTAAAATTTTATATCAGTATCCACCATGAGTAATGACTTTGCAAGCAAGGATACACACATGGTCACGTATCCTCTTGACATATATGAGAGGTGAATCAACATTTTGAAGGCAATAAAGGAGAGGAAACTTGGTGGGCGGTTGCCAACCAATATGAGATGCCTATTGGGCTTGAGTGAAGAGAATTTCAAGTGCATCCAAGACGAAATAGAGAATGGAACCATCGTATTATTCAAGTCTAGACAAGATAGGAATGTTGTTGACATTATAGAGAGGGCAATGACGATGAAGCAAGAGAAGGTCTTACAAGAAGAATTGCTAAAGGTCTTCAACACAAAATGCTCATCGAAGGTGTCCAATCAATGGCGTGAGCTTGTAGAATATTATCAAATTGGCAAGGAATAATATGAGTGCTTGCATGCATGTTGTGAACCTTGGTTGAAGGCCAAATTAAAAGTAGGAAAAAGACAACACCCGAGTTCCCTCCTGCAACTGTGAAATATATGGAATGGATCATTAATGCAAGAGAAGGTATCTCTGCCTCCGAATCTTATTTTCCATGGAAGGTTTGTATGGTAAATATGGAGATGAAGGATCAAGTGTTTCTTGCACGTCACTTCCATGGAGAGCTTTCTCCAATTGGGTTACGTGTGGTTGACACCTCCATGAGTCCAACCAATGATATGGAATGGGATCAGGATAGGTTTGAAATGCTGATCTATCCAGGGCTTGATGGATACTACATTAGCCCCAAAATAAATCATTCTATTGTCTTTTATCAATTTTTGAGGCAGTTGATAAGTCTGGAAGATGATTTAAGTAAACATGCAAGATGGTCCAGAAGATTTGTGGGAATAATCAAACAAGCCCCCCTTCATGGGAAAGATAGAAACATTCATTGTGCCTACCTTCTGTAGCCACGAAGAAAGCTTTGTTGGATACGAGCACGTGCTAGGGAAAATGGCACCACTTCCTTTCTCATCTCAAACCAAATATTCAATGGGGAATGGGTCCTTTAATGAGGAGTGAGTTTGGAAAATCTAGCTAAGATGTCATTGTGATTGGGGATAGAATGGAACCACTAGCATTCTCCCCAAAATGATAATGCACCAAACCAAATAGAGCCATGCTTCATGCTTTCATTATAATCAGAGTAGAGAGAATGTCAAAACTGCAATTCTCCCTTGGAAAGTTTAATTAAGGATGGCACCATTTCCATTCTTCCTTGATTTTATACAAGAGGGAGAATAGCAATGGTGTAATTTTCCCATCAATTTTATATTTTTGGAGGGAGGAGGGGAGAATGGCAGCACTGCCACTTTTCTTATAATTGTCTTATCTCAAACTAGAATTTTAAAGGAGAGAATGACATAATGCCATTTTTTCGTAAGTAATGGGACTACCATCTCCCTTAATGATATGAGAATGGTACCAAATCCATCATTGACTCCTAAAATCTAATTTCCCAGGAGGATTGGAGAATAGCACCACTTTCATTCTCCACAATGATAGAGGATCCTTAATCCTTCCACTCTAGTGGGAAAAGTGGGAAAATAACATCTAGTGGGAAAAGTGGAAAACCAAGTTAAGGATGGGAGAACAACATCTATATGAATGTGATAATGCATCCTTCCTTCCCATTGTCATTCTTAAATAGTACCACTCTTTCCTCCTCCGTT
Organism: Cibotium barometz; assembly: GCF_041138505.1. Taxonomy (NCBI): domain Eukaryota; kingdom Viridiplantae; phylum Streptophyta; class Polypodiopsida; order Cyatheales; family Cibotiaceae; genus Cibotium; species Cibotium barometz. Next base: position 28,249,130 of record NC_141067.1, read on the forward strand.
ACCATCTTCTACATCTGATTTTCCAAGAAGGGGATGGTAGTGGTTTGGCATTTTGGTTCCGGGGAGAATGGCACCACTTCCATTCTCCCCAATGATAATGCACCAAACCAAGCCAATTTAATGTAATAAGAAGGAGAATGGCACCACTGCCTTTCTCATCTCAAAACAAATATTCAATGGGGAATGGATCCTTTAATGAGGAATGAGTTTGGAAAAGTCTAGCTAAGATGACATTGTGATTGGGGGTAGAATGTCAACACTACTATTCTCCCCAAAATGATAATGCACCAAACCAAGCAAAACCATGCTTTCATTGTAATCAGAGTAGGGAGAATGGCAAAACTGTCATTCTCCCTTGGAAAGTTTGATTAAAGGAGGAAGGCACCATTGCCATTCTTCCTCCATTTTATACAAGAGGGAGAATTGTAGTGGTTATCCCATCAAATTTGGATTAGATTAGGGAGGAGGGGAGAATGGTAAGAGGGAGAATCGTAGTGGTGCAATTATCCCATCAAATTTGGATTAGATTAGGGAGGAGGGGAGAATGGTAGCACTGTCATTCTCCCTTTAATTTTCTCATCTCAAACCAAAATTTTCAAGGAGAGAACGACACAATGCCATTTTTTCCCTAAGTAATGGGCTACCATCTCCCTTAATGAGGTGAGAATGGCCCAACAAATCCATCATTGACCCCTAAAATCAAATTTTCCAAGCGGATTGAAGAATAGCACCACTTCAATGATAGAGGGTCCTAAAGCCTTCCATTCTAGTGGGGAAAAGTGGAGAATGACAATCTCTCTCAAAACCAAGTTAAGGATGGGAGAACAAGACCCTACCAATCTCCCCTCTATGACAGTGTGGACAGACCAGTCTATACATTTTAAATTTGCATGTTTTATATAATGTTATCTAACCCTTAACAATAAGGTCATCCAATGAGGACAACGGCACCATGAACATTTATTAAACTATTTGAATATGAAAATTGTAGAACAACACTTCTTGGATTAATATTTTGATGGTGTTTATGAACACCACAAAGACTCTTAAGATGATGACGGCTCATGCTACCAAAAATTGCATTTCATAGTGGGTGTACCTAAACCAATTTTCTAATAAGAATTGTATCAATCCCAATGTATGTTATGTATTTTGTCCTAAGTTATCACCTTGGTCCATCTCTATGGATAATGTAGACCTTATAGAATATGGTTACATTTATGCTGAAACAATAGATGATATTTGTATAAGTGAGGAGCTATTCGCATACTATGAGTTTGATTAATTACATAACACTATGAATACTTTTTCATTCATTACCAGATGTCATTTTTTGTGTTTTGTGTGCCAATGCAATCTTACACTTTGAATGTAAATGCTTTTGTGTCTTTTCAACAAAATGCTTAATTGTGTGAGGAATACTTTGTTCATTATTACAAACATTGAAGGTGCTCAAGAGAATAGTCATTTTTTATCCTTCAAGTTGTAATTTAGAAGTTATGGATTATGTTTTTTTGTTAATACAACTTTGACTTTTGCACATTCATATCTTTGTATAAATCCTTGGATGTCTTTTAATGTTACAATTGAAGACATGTGAATCTTTTTTATGCTTAATTTGAGATAGTGAAGTAATAACAAGACTCCATTCATAAATGTCTTTTTTAAATTGAGATATGTAAGTAATATTCCAAGAAATATCTAGTTTGTTTCTGCTTTGTGTCCTTTTTATTTGTGTGTTGTGACATGTTACTTCCGAGTGGTTGTCTAAAGATGTGGTCTACTGCTTTAAACCTCTGTAATACTGCTTTCAAGCTCTTTTATACTACTTTAAATCTCTGATAAGTTGTTCAAAACCAATGCATAGAAGATTCATACTTTCAAGCTCTTTTATACTACTTTAAAGCTCTGATAAGTTGTTCAAAACCAATGCATAGAAGTTTCATACTACCCTTTGATAGTTGCTTCTGGAGTGTAGCTGCTGTGAAGTTGTACCTTAGCTCTTGGATATAGGTTCCTATTTTTCTTCATGTTCACTTTGGTGTTTGTGAGTTTCGTTTGTAACTTGGCTAATAAGCTAATCTAAAACTCTTTTGTTTTTTGTCCTTATAGGTGCATGGAAAGTCCGTATTATGTAATTCAAGAAAATCCCAAATCCCAGAATGGTAGTGTTTAGGGATTTTATGATCAATTTTCCTCAAAACATAAGTTTTATGGTATAAATAACTACATGTTTGGACATTGTGGTGTAAAACCTAATCAAATTTCCCCAATATTAAGTAAGAAAGCTACATGCACACACATTATCATACTCCTCCCATGGGGAATGAAGATATTATACTTGTCACATTGAGATTTATAGTCCCAAAATGACACCATTGGCATTTATCAAGGGACTTAAAAAAACAAAATGGTTTTTTACAACTATTTTTTGAATTAAGGGAAAATGGCAGTGGTGTCGTTCTTCCTCAATTTTGACTTCTACTATTGTTGATATACCCTGCCACATTACCACCATCTCTTTCTTTGATGAGAATTTAGGGTCTTCTAATATATGGAATACTTCTTTATCCGTGGATTAACTTTACACATTTTTTTCAATATTTATATGAGTATTTATCCCCTCTATAATGAAGGATAATTATAGAATACTTCTTTATCCGTGGATTAACTTTACACATCTTTTTTCAATATTTATATGAGTATTTATCCCCTCTATAATGAAGGATAATTATCCCTCTCTTTATAAAACTATGCGAAAAAAGACCAAGTCCAGCGGTTATTATAGTTGACTCTCGGACCTCAAAATTTATGCTTTGGATTTGAAACACTTCCATAATTGGAATATTAAATTTTGTTATTCGAATTGGATCACGCACCAATATATATCTACTCAAACACGTAGATCTCCACCCCTTTACATCTGTATCATCTCGAAAGAAGCACCAAGAATAAGATCTCATATTCATCATCAAATAAACATATAAGATACAAACAGATAAAAGAATCCCTGCCAATCTCTCCTATGATAGTGGACCAAACCGATGAAAGGAAAGGGAGAGAATGAAGTGGTGCTATACTTCCATTAAACCAAAATTTAGTGTAGATAGTTATAATAATAGAAAGTTGGTGAGTATTTCTATAAGTGTATTTAACTAACTGTTTTTAATATTCGACTTCACAAAAATGGAGGACACGAGGAATGCTATTGATTACGATACACAGAGATGGAATGGGAGCTACAAGTATAGGAGATGATGTAGCAACAAGGGGCTTACATGATGCATGTAATTTGGAGAGTACTGCCGCTATAAGGATAGATGAAGAAATATCTTTGAAGGAGTCGAGAGAGAGCAATTTTGAAGACAATCAAGATCCACCTCCAATTCCATTACATTCTAATACAATAAGAATGTCTGTAATATTAGACCTAAATAGCTTACTATTGACACGTTGTTGGTTTAAGTCACAGATGATACACCCTCCATAATGTGTACAATAAAAGATATATGGTTATTCGGCCTGGATGCATTGAAATTCTAAAAGCCTTTCTTGAAAGATTTAATGTCGGTATTTGGTCAACAGCAAAAGAGCACAATGTTCTTAAGATAATAGAAAACTTGAAACTCTATGCAAAGGAGAGCCTCCCATTCTTTGTGATATGGAGTCAAGAATGTTGCTATACATACAATAAGAAGAGAATCATCCAACCTGATAAGCCTAGTGTTGAGGCACAGTTCAAACCCTTGGCAAAAATCTTAAAAGTATTTGGATGTGATGCTAGAAGGACCATACTTATTGATGACTCTCCATACAAGGCTTGTCTTTGTCCACCATCAAATTTCATATTTCCCCATATTTTTAATGTTCAAGATAGGGATGATATCCTACTTCTAGGGGAGTTGCTACCTTACTTGCTATATCTTAATGAAGCTAGTGATGTGCGTAGTATGATAGAGACTAACTGGTATGGACAATTACCTATGTCTGAAGGCCATGTTGATTGGGATAGTGTCAAAGAAGTTGTTGAGGAATGGGTTGAGAATAATCATCAATGGTCAACATCACAGTACAGAATAGGAAACCTTCCTATTGCATCCCAACTAAGAAAGCCTCTGACCAATAAGAGAGATTTAGGTGGTGCAACATTTGTCCTCCACTCAATTCATCACACAGCTACTAAGACTAAGGGATTCACCTCTAGTATCCAAGATGAAAGATATTTAAGCTATTCATGTGGCTGAGCAACTAGGATTCAAAGGAAAATTTATCAAGCCACAAACTGCTAAGGATTACGTAAAGTCAGGGTTGCACATGGTTTCTCATGGTATAAATATTGTATTTTCATAGCTTTAAAGCTATACAATAAGGCTTTAAAGCACTGCTCTAAAATTTAAAGCAGTATAATATAGCTCCAAAGGACACACATTCAAAGCTATACCAAAACCAAAATGGTCCAAGTTAAATAGATAAAAAATCATACCTTTAGAGATTCCAAAAGACCTATGCAATTCAAGAAGAGTGATCTCTTCGGAATTTGTTGTTGCATTTGCAGGCAGCGTTGTCTCCATTGCATTTGCAAACTTCTTCTCAACTTTTTTTGCAAGGTTGTCCAAGGATTTACCAAATTTGGTGTCCTCATTGTTACTTTTGAGAGAATCAGAACCAGATCCATCCTCATCGAAACAAGGTCACCGAGGCCATCGTACCCTTTACTACTGCAACCCCACCACGGTGACATCTAGTAATTACTTCTATGTCACCATCAATGTGCAAAGCATCACACTCTCTGCTTGCACCTCTATCTCCTTTGCTGCCACCACTAAGGGAGCCCCCATCCCTCCCCGGCATTGCTTTCACTTCATTTTCTAAAAATTCCATGCTACTCCAAGTCCGAGTCCTTTAAGTCATGAGGCAATGGTTCTTGATCTGTAATAGTACTAGACAACCTGAGAAAAATTCAAGGAGAAGTTGAGAGAAGAGTAGCAGAAAAGCTAAACCCCAACAAATGAAGAAAGACAAAACAGCTTTGACAAGAATGAAAGGAGTCACTTGCCTTCTTTGTGTAGATTTAAAAAAGTGCCTCTTCATGCTTACCTTCTATATAGTGCCAGTAGCCCTTTCCCATCAAGAAATTCGTCAACCTGAACCTCCAAGCATGGAAGTTGTTTGGAAGTTGTTCTTATCAAGCTTCTCAGCAACAATCTAGGTTGTGCCATCATTTGACATCTTGCCAGATACACAAATTTACAAGAAACAGCACTCTGGTTTGTCCTGCACCACAAACTGATGTATTTTCTGCAGCGGTACTGTAGTACACTCAAACATCACAACCAGTGACCTTAATGTGCATACATACACCCAATGGCAACTGTTGACCTCCTTTTGCAGCACACACAGTGTCTGTACAGCCAATCTGTCTTTCTGCAGTTCTTAAAACAAAGTCCTGCAAAGAATCGACCGTAGTGCTCGAAATCGCCTACTTTCTGAAAAATAGAGGTCCAGACGCGCCCGTTTTTGGCCCAGAAAATTCTATCCGATAGGACGATATAGTTGCCCTATAGCTTTACTCCCACGAAGAAAGCTCCTCAATCAAAGATCGTTTGCCAGTGTCTCCCGTAGAGCTCCTGACAAGGGTGTAGTCACCAACACAAGTACGGAAGAGCAGTTGAAGCTCTTGCCCTTGTACTGCTTCCTGTGGTTCTCTTGCTTGCAACTCAGTCCTTAGCATGAACCAGGCTCTGATACCATGAAAAGATGCAGGGGAGAGGAGAGCTTGAGCTCTTGCAAGCACACACACACACTCACAAAACCCTAATAGAGAACACACAAGGTGAGAGGCTAAAAATCTACTTCTTCTTTACTCAACACTCAACACACCATATACAAGATAAGAGTACACACATATGAAAAAGTACTCAACCAAATACATACAAGGGTTCTCTATAGTGTGAACCCAACTAAAATGAGCTGGCACTATAACTATGCCAGTCTCTAGAATGGCTGTCACACAGCCTGTCATCCCACTGGCCGCATATCATCCATGATCTCACCAACCATGCCAGTGGTGTAAGTGTGGGGCCTATCCCCCAGACGGGTCATCAGTGTCCATCGCCTCACTAGACAAGCTCGATATCTCAACAGTTTCTTGTTCTAGACAACCTCTTGCACTATCATATGTCTTCTCTGCAAAATCTATTAATGCTTTCAAATCTGGAACTCTATCTCCAACACCTAACTTTGCAAGCTGTTGCTTTAACACCTTCACCTCAATATGAAAATTGTGCATCTCATCTCCATCTATAGTATTATCTTCTTTCATATCCTTTATCTTTCTTTCTAATTCCTTTATGTTCGCTTGCAAACCTGTAGCTAGCTTGTAAACTCTAGAGTTCTCATGCAACTCTACCCTTGTTGCATCAAGGCACCTCTTGTGTCCTCAACAATACTTGTGAATCTGTCAATTTCACTTCTTTCCATGCCAACCATGCAGCTACATTTGTAAGAATCCCATTGTTTGTAGGCTGCGACAACTTTGACAAGGAATCTAATACATTTACTCCAAACAAAGAGGACAACTCTTATGCATCTAGTGCAAACATAGATGATAATGATGTTTCAACAGTGTCTCACAGAGGGTCTTCTCCTTGCTACAGATATGTAGTGAATGACGAAGATGTAGATATAGAAAACACTGCTTTGGCTTGTTCTTTGCATCACTTCTTGTACTTACTTGTTGTAATGTCGCCTTTCTGGTCCTTAGATTTCTCCACCACTTTACATCACTCAAGCGCAAATCCATGTTCAAATGCCACACTCACCTCATGGTTTGATGGACTTTCTTGGTACACATAGTAGTTCAAAAGGAAGCACTCTTCAAACAAATCCCACCACAAAGTTTTCAAGTGCACCTTTTTCCCCTCCGTGAGTCTCTCTATGAACATAGAAAGCCATTGCTTTTCTAAAACATGGTCCTCTGTCAAGCTACATGGGTTCATCCCAACCAAACTGAGGCCATACATTGGGGAAGTTCACACCTAGTGTACGCCATGAAGGAGCTTTGGCTACAATCAAAGATACAAGATACAAGAATAGACATTCATGTCATTACAGAATCTGAAACATTTTCAGGTCACCATGCAACTTATTCATAAACATAAGAGCTCAACTGTACATAGGAAAATGATTTCAAAAGCTTTTAAGGAGGTGAAAACATATAAAAGATCCTTGTCCCCACTGCGCAACAAATTCTGGGGTGCTAGCAGCGGAAGTAGCACTTCTTGCGCAGGGCAGGGTCCCTCACTCGGGGCCTCGCCCATGTATATTCGGACAAGAGATTAATCCCTCTGTTTTTCCAAAACCGAACCCCAAAAGACTTCCCTTATCCGGGAAACATGGGCGATTCCTCTAGAATATATTTTTACTCTAACGTAGTCAAGAGCCTTAACTAACTGAACTGATCTGACGACCGAACCCATAAGTCCCATATTCAGAGTTAGGAAAAGATTGTACTTGGATCATAGAGCCAACGCTTTTTTCCTCATTGAGAGACACAGCCGTTGATTCTTTTTCATAGAACGATTTTTATCCAGGATTTACTTCATCTATCGTACCATAACAGAATTGAGTCTCATTTTAAGGATCCATCAATTCAGCCTACTGTAGTGATGGGATCCATTTAAGAATTTGGTTAAGGTTTGTCCCGAGTACCAGGGAAAAGAGTTCCCCCCCAGCCGGATATTCATGCAAACTTAAAACTAGTCACACCACTTACACACCCAATATGAAATTGCCTTTTTTCATAGATTCAACTGTCTTTAAAACAATCTTTTAATGAAACCATAGTATCAGTGATCATAATCCTCCAAAATATCTGGTTGAATTCTCATTTCTAGTCATTCCTTCATCGCGGTGTACCTATGGCATCATTGGTAACTAGATCACTCCACCACCTGCCCACTCATCACTCAAGGGGCTTTTCGATAGCTCCTAGCTCATAGTACCTGGCAATATAATCACTTATAAAAATCAAAATGGAATCTCTGTTGAAGATTAACAAGATCAACCAAAAGATCCATATAAAAGAGCCATGGACTCATCCGTTGAGGACCAACAAGGTCAATCAACCAGATCCATGCCCGGTTTCAGAAAATAACTCTCTCTTTGATCCATATCTTCCACGACGTACGTGTGGGTATCTTCGGTGACCCATAGCCTAAGCACCATATGGTCAGCACCCTCTAGGATCCTTCGTAGGTCGCCTAGAGCTTCACTCATAGGCCGCTTCCTTAGTCCCTCATCCACTGTACCGGAAGCTCACCATTTAAATCGAACCGAGGCTGGTCAAGACGTCGGCCAACCTTGGTACGTGAGACATCCTCCGTTGACTCTCCGTCAGTTGTCACAACTTTATCAGTTAGGTCTCCACCCACGACCTCATTCACAAGATGGTCAAAATGCTTCCCCAGCATTCTTGACATAAAATAGTCATTTAAAAACAGGTCATAAATACAGTTACTATAACGAACTCTCGTCTTTCCACATCGTTCCACATCAATCGTCATTTATTTCATATGTATTCCCATTCTCATCACATCATTTTTCATCTCATCACATCTTTCCTCATTTATCCGCATCAGATCTCATCCACTCACATCTACCCATATCCACATCTCATCACATCATATTCATTCACATCACATATCACATCTATCCCAATTTACATCACATCTCATTCACTCACATCCCGATTCACATGACATCACATCTCATTCATTCACATCCCGATTCACATGACATCACATCTCATTCATTCACATCCCGATTCACATCACATCACATCTATTCACGTCCATCACATCCATCACATCACATTCATTCTCATAACCATCCCATCACATACATTCTATCCATATTATATCACATCACTTCTATCCACATCATATCTCATTCATACACATCTCATCTCATTTATCCACATCCATCTAATTGTTCACATGTACGACTACCCACATCTATCCATACATTCATATCTATCACTTCACATCCACATATATTCATGTCACATCACATCTCTTTACATCACATCACATTCTTTCACATACACATCCACATCCATTCTTTCACATACATCCACATCCATTCTTTCACATACTCATCCACATCCATTCTTCACATACACATCCACATCCATTCTTCCAATACACATCCATATCCATTCTTCACATACACATTCACATCCATTCTTCACATACACATCCATTTTCACATACACATTCACATCCATTCACATCCCATATTATTCATTTACATCCCGATTCCCATGACATCACATCTCATTCATTCACATCCTGTTTTCACATCACATTACATCTCATCCATTCATTCACATCTATCTGATTCACATGTCATCACATCTCATTCATTCACATCCCGATTCACATCACATTACATCTCATCCATTCATTCACATCACATTACATCTCATCCATTCATTCACATCTATCTGATTCACATCGTGTCTCATCACATCTATTCACATCACATATCATCACATCTATTTACATCACATCTCATCCATCCATCCATTCACATCTATCTGGTTCACATGACATCTCATCACATCTATTCACATCACATCTCATTTCTATGCAAGTTTTGAGTTTAATTTTCTTTTGAATACAAGAGTATTTCTTGAATCAGAATCCCCAAAACATCTTAATTGGAATTCTTAATTTCATACCACAGTTCCTCAAATTCTATAACCTTGATCCACATATCAATTTGAGGTCTCAAACTTAGTTTCAGATTTGGCGGGAATTTGGAGTGTATTTTTCTAAACTGGTCACTCCTTCTTTCCTCGAAACTGACGAAAGAGTTTGGTCTTGGTCATAGTCTGATTCAAGGTTCGAGTCAGATAAAATTTTTCCTGAGCTATCTTTCTCGAAAAGGTTTGTTGATAATTCAGCTACAATTTTACTAAATTTCTTTCTTTGAATATTCACTTAACTGATTTCTAAATTAGTTACGAATTTCAATGAGAAATAAATTAATCATTTATCTGAATATTTCGATCTCGATAGATTTCTTGAATTTTCTTTTTACAATCCGTGTGAATATAAAACGATAGAAATTTCTCTCTTAGAGTATTTAATTATTCATTTATCAAATACTCATAGAATTTAAACATAGAATTTAAGAGAATTCTAATTTTGATATAAAAATTCTTCATGCATCTATTTATGCATAAAATTCAACTTCAATGGTGGGAATAACACTTTTATATAAAAAAAACCTTTTATGCTTCTATTTTTGCATAAAATTAATTTAATAGGAATAACACTTTTGAAATAAAAAGAATTTCTTTATGCATCTTTTTATGCATAAAAATCAATTTTTATAAGAATAACGCTTTTATAATAAAAAATTCCTTTATGCATCTTCTATGCATAAAAATCAATTTTAATAAGAATAACACTTTTGTAATTAAAAAATTTCTTCATGCATCTTTCTATGCATAAAAATCAAATTTAATAAGATTAATGCTTTTGAATTAAAAAAAAATTCCTTTATGCATCTTTCTATGCATAAAAATCAAATTTAATAAGAATAACACTTTTGTAATAAAAAAATTTCCTTTATGCATCTTTTTATGCATAAAAATCAAATTTAATAAGAAGAACGCTTTTATAATTAAAAAAAATTCTTTATGCATCTTTCTATGCATAAAATTAAATTTAATAAGAATAACACTTTTGTAATAAAAAAAATTCCATCATGCATCTTTCTATGCATAAAAATTAATTTAAATTTTAATAAGAATAACACTTTTCTAATAAAAAATTCCTTTATGCATCTTTCTATGCATAAAAATCAAATTTAATAAGACTTTTATAATAAAAAAATTTCTTTTATGCATCTTTTTATGCATAAAATCAAATTTAGTAAGAATAACACTTTTGTAATAAAAAATTTTCATTATCCATCTTTCTATGCATAGAAATCAAATTTAATAAGAATAACGCTTTTGAATTTAAAAACATTCCTTTATGCATCTTTCTATGCATAAAAATCAAATTTAATAAGAATAACAGTTTTGTAATAAAAAAATTCTTTTATGCATCTTTCTATGCATAAAAATCAAATTTAATTAGAATAACGCTTTTGAATTTAAAAAAATTCCTTTATGCATCTTTCTATGCATAAAGTCAAATTTAGTAAAAATAACACTTTTGTAATAAAACAAAATTCCATTATACATCTTTCTATGCATAGAAATCAAATTTAATAAAAATATCAGTTATATGTATGCATATTCATAGGTGAATATGTACATGGAGTAATTAGAATATTTCTTTTAGATGCAAAAATGGTGGGAATTACTCTTTTGGAATAACATAAAAACAAACTTTCTATTCCACAAAATTCTGGAAAATCTTGCCATAATCTCTTTTGTATGGCTGACCAATTCTCATTTTTATCATTTTTTATTTAACTTAAATTAACCCAAATTAGATTTATAGAACTCTAATCTACACAATATTCTATATTCAAGAGAGTAAACAATAAGAAGATTTTAATTAATCCCTTAGTTAATATTTCTAGGATTGAGAAAGGTTAGAATGTAAGGAGGAGAAGGGGGTGGCCTTTTTATCAAAGGCATAGCATTTGTATTTAATTCAACATTTGCAAAACATAAAAATTAAGAAAGCCATAGATTTTTCATTAAACAAGTAAGAAAAATAGCTTACATAATGGAGCTTGTAAGCTCTCCTTTGGCTTGAGGGATTGAGGGTTCTACTCTTGTTTGAAGCAAGAGTGGTCACCAATTCACTTTGGAGAGGATTAGGCCGCCAAAAACAATTGAATTATTAAAAAATTCAATGTAGATGGCTCAGGACAGGAGCAAAGTAATAGTACATAAACACCATTAAGCTTTTACAAAGGGGGAGGCTTCTATTTATAGGAAAAAGTGAGCCTCTAACCAAGCAAACTGATTCTAGAATTTTCTAGATCAGTTTGGTCAATTTTTGACCAATTTTGGGTCAGTTCAGCTTACTTTTTGGATCTAGTTTTGAAAAAGGAGAGAGGAGAGATGAAAATATCTCATTTTATTTATTAAAAATTGGGGGTAATGATGAGAAAAAGGCACGTACTTCATGAGGGGAGATCCCCACAGTGAGGATATTGGAAAGTTATTTTTGAATTTCTATTTCAGGGGAAACCATTTTAGACACTAGGAGGATTTTTATATCCAAAAATACTCTCTCCAGGCCAAAACAGGATCTTTCTTTTATTTCAGAGAGAGGGGAATAATTATAAGATCAGAAGGGGAGGTTCTTACACCTGCATACCTCAAAAGCTGGAGGGAGGAATCTTACATCCTACCCCACTTAAAAAACGCGAGATGTCCTCATCTCGCAAACTAGAGGACAATTCTTTCCCTTAAGATCCAACTGATTCTGGGGTTCCTTATATAGTCTGGTGAACCCAACAGAATCCTGGGATAAAGATCCCTTATATAGAACTCATCATCAAATAACAAGTCATTTAGATCATATCATTCATATCCTTAACATAATAATGGTCGATTAGACCAAAATTTCCATCTGAACATTCCTCCATGGGAATTTTAATTATACAGGTTTTTAATTTGTCATCCCTTAACTTGATTCACTGGGTCAAGTATTAACAGTAGCAATCTGTCAGCATAATCCACTAATCTCATAGTGATTTTCTGAAGTCATTATCGTCATTCCAGTTACGAACATCATCACAGGGACTCGTCTCATTCATCCTCATTGAGGTTTTGCTCAGCTTATCGCTTTTCAACCAAAATTCAGGAATCATCATTTTTCAATCAGAATCCAAATCAACTTATCAGTTCTCAACCATAATTTTAAAATCATATCAACCACATTCGAATTCATCATCTGGATAGTATTTTTGCTTATAATTTCAAGGTCTTAGATTTACTCGTATTATATACTACCAGTAAAGAGTTGCAGTTATACCCTCGATATATACGGGTAGTCACTGTCCTTGGAGTTTTAGGATAAATATCATCATGTCTAGGCCTCAAGAAAGTCAAGGATTCCATACAATTATGGTACTTCCATTTGAAGACCCAATTACCTATTTATGAATCTTCATTCTGTATATCAATTTGTATGAATTTCATCACACAATTACAACCTTTTACTTCTGCTACTTCATAAATTTTTGACATTTTTGGTTTCTCGATTGATCCACTTTAGCTAATTTGCTCTGATACTAGCTGAAAGATCATTGTCCCCACCGGGCAACGAATTCCGGGGTGCTAGCACCGGAAGTAGCACTTCTTGTGTGCGGGGCAGGGTCCCTCACTCGGGGCCTCGCCCATGTATATCCGAACAAGAAACTAATCCCTTGGTTCTTCCGAAACTAATCCCTTGGTTCCTCGGTTCTTCCGAAACTGAGGAACCCGAAAAAACTTCTCTCGCCCGGGAAAGACGGGCGATTCCTCCAGGATATTTTTACTCTAACGTAGTCAAGAGCCTTAACTAACTGAATTGATCTGACTGAATGCATAAGTCCCATAGTCAAATCAAGGAAAAGATTGCACTTGGATCATAGAGACCAACACTTTTTTCCTCATTTAGAGAAACAATCGTTGATTCTTTTCCATAGAACAATTTTTATCCGGGATTTACTTCATCTATCGTACCATAACAGAATTGAGTCTCATTTTAAGGATCCATCAGTCTAGCCTAACCCCATCCAGTCCCGTGGGTTAGCCAACCGCCCAACCACTGTAGTGATGGGATCCATTTAAGAATTTGGTTAGGTTTTGTCCCCCGGGTACAAGGGGAAAGAGTTCCCAGGCCCCCTAGCCGGATATTCATGCAAACTTAAAACTAGTCACACCACTTACACACCCAATATGGAATTGGAGAGTACTTTCCCTTTATATGTACTCTTTGGTAACTAGATCGCTCACCACCTGTCCACTCAGGGGCCTTTTCAATAGTTCCTAGATCATAATACCCGGTAATATAATCACTTATAAAAATCAAAATGAAATATCCGTTGAACATTAGCAAGATCAACCAACAGATCCATTTAAAAGGGCCATGGACTCATCCATTGAGGACCAGCAAGGTCAATCAACTAGATCCATGCCCGGTTTCAGAAAATAACTCTTACTCCTTCCATATCTTCCACAATGTACGTGTGGGTATCTTCGGTGTCCCAAAGCCCGAGCACTGTATGGTCAGCACGCTCTAGGATCCTTCGCAAGCCACCTAGCGCTTAGGCCGCTTCCTTAGTCCCTCATTCACTCTACCGGAAAGCTCACCATTTAAATCGAACCGAGGCTGGTCAAGACCTCGGTCGGACCTTGCTACGTGAGACGTCCTCCGTTGACTCTCCGTCAGCTGTTGCAACTTTATTAGTTAGGTCTCCATGACCTCATTCACAAGACGGTCAAAATGCTTCCCCAACATTCTTGACATAAAACAGTCATTTAAAAACAGGTGATAAATACAATTTCTATAACGAACTCTCGTCTTTCCACATTGTTTCACATCAATCCTCATTTATTTCATATGTATTCCCATTCTCATCACATCATTTTCCATCTCACCACATCTTTTCTCATTTATCTGCATCAGATCTCATCCACTCGCATCTACCCATATCCACATCTCATCACATCATATTCATTCACATCACATATCATCCATTCACATTTATCCCAATTTACATCACATCTCATTCACTCACATCCCGATTCACATGACATCACATCTCATTCAATCACATCCCGATTCACATCACATCACATCTATTTACGTCCATCACATTCATTTATATCACATCGATTTACATCCATCACATCACATTCATTCATATCCATCACATTCATTCTCATAACCATCCCATCACATACATTCTATCCACATTCTATCACATCACTTCATATCTCATTCATACACATCTCATATCATTCATCCACATCTCATCCACATTCATCCAATCGTTCACATGTACGACTACCCACATCTATCCATACATTCGTTGAGCTCATTCATGTAGATGCCGTTGAAGTCTCATTGGGACGCAAGATTGCGCATAAAAATCAATTTTAATAAGAATAACACTTTTGTAATAAAAGAAATTCCTTTATGCATCTTTCTATGCATAAAAATCAAATTTAATAAGAATAACGCTTTTGAATTTAAAAAAATTCCTTTATGCATCTTTCTATGCATAAAAATCAAATTTAATAGGAATAACACTTTTGTAATAAAAAAATTCCTTTATGCATCTTTCTATGCATAAAAATTAAATTTAATAAGAATAAGACTTTTATAATAAAAAAATTCCTTTATGCATCTTTCTATGCAAAAAATCACATTTAATAAGAATAACACTTTTGTAATAAATAAAAATTCCTTGATGCATCTTTCTATGCATAAAAATAAAATTTAATAAGAATAATGCTTTTGAATTGAAAAAAAATCCTTTATGCATCTTTCTGTGTAAAAATTAAATTTAATAAGAATAACACTTTTGTAATAAAAAATTCCTTTATGCATCTTTCTATGCATAAAAATCAAATTTAATAAGAATAACACTTTTATAATTAAAAAAATCCTTTATGCATCTTTCTATGCATAAAATCAAATTTAGTAAGAATAACATTTTTGTAATAAAAAAAATTCCAATATGCATCTTTCTATGCATAGAAATCAAATTTAATAAGAATAATGCTTTTGAATTAAAAAAATTTCCTTTACGCATCTTTCTATGCATAAAAATCAAATTTAATAAGAATAACACTTTTGTAATAAAAAAAATCCTTTATGCATATTTCTATGCATAAAAAT
This sequence comes from Cibotium barometz, assembly GCF_041138505.1. Classification (NCBI taxonomy): domain Eukaryota; kingdom Viridiplantae; phylum Streptophyta; class Polypodiopsida; order Cyatheales; family Cibotiaceae; genus Cibotium; species Cibotium barometz. Next base: position 28,264,999 of record NC_141067.1, read on the forward strand.
CAAATTTAATAAGAATAACGCTTTTGAATTAAAAAAAATTTCTTTATGCATCTTTAAATGCATAAAATAAAGAATAACACTTTTGTAATAAAATAAAATTCCATTATGCATCTTTCTATTCATAGAAATCAAATTTAACAAGAATATCAGTGATATCCATGCATATCCATAGGTGAATATGTACATGGAGTAATTAGAATATTTCTTTTAGATGCAAAGATGGTGGGAATTTCTCTTTTGGAATAACATAAAAACAAACTTTCTTTTCCACAAAATTCTAGAAAATTTTGCCACCATAACCTCCTTTGTATGGCTGACCATTTCTTATTTCTATCATTCTTTATTTAATTTAAATTAACCCAAATTAGATTTATAGAACTCTAATCTTCATAATTTTTTAAATTCAAGAGAGTAAACAATAAGAAGAGTTGAATTAATCCCTTAATTAATCTTTCTAGGATTGAGAAAGGTTGGAATGTAAAGAGGAGAAGGGGGTGGCCTTTTTATCAAAGGCATAGCATTTGTATGTAATTCAACATTTGCAAAACATCAAAATTAAGAAATCCTTAGATTTTTCATTAAACAATGAAAATTAGCTTACATGGAGCTTGTAAGCTCTCCTTTGGCTTAAGGATTGAGGGTTCTACTCTTGTTTGAAGCAAGAGTGGTCACCAATTAACTTTGAAGAGGATTAGGCCAAAAACAATTGAATTATTAAAAAATTCAATGTAGATGGCTCAGGACAGGAGAGCAGAGTAACAATGCATAAACACCATTAAGCTTTTACAAAGGGGGAGGCTTCTATTTATAGGAAAAAGTGAGCCTCTAACCAAGCAAACTGATTCTAAAAATTTTCAGATCAGTTTGGTCAATTTTTGACCATTTTTGGGTCAGTTCAGCTTACTTTTTGGATCTAGTTTTGAAAAAGGAGAGATGAAAATATCTCATTTTATTGATTAAAAATTGGGGGTAATGATGAAAAAAAGGCACCTACTTCATGGATCCCCACACTGAGGTGTCAAAATTCAGTTTTTTATTTCTTTTCTTTGGTCCTTAGTCCACTCTTCATCTTATGTGAGCATTTACTCATTTTCAGGGGGTTTTTCTTTTATTCTTCAATTTATCTCCTCCCTACATTTGGATTAATCTTATAAGTCCATAGGAACCTTAATTGGACCATAATCTAATTTTTTTTGAAAATTTGGACCCTTAGGCTAAGGTCATTTTTTATACCTATTTTCAATTAATTCCAATTGCATATTGGAAAGTTCTTTTTGAATTTCTGTTTCAAGGGAAACCATTTTAGACACTAGGAGGATTTTTATATCCAAAAATATCTCAATTTTGAATTACCTCTCTCTAGACATTTTCTCTCTCCAGGCCAAAACAGGATCTTTCTTTTATTTCAGAGAGAGGGGAATAATTATAAGATCAGAAGGGGAGGTTCTTACACCTGCATACCTCAAAAGCTGGAGGGAGGAATCTTACATCCTACCCCACTTAAAAAACGCGAGATGTCCTCATCTCGCAAACTAGAGGACAATTCTTTCCCTTAAGATCCAACTGATTCTGGGGTTCCTTATATAGTCTAGTGAACCCAACAGAATCCTGGGATAAAGATCCCTTATATAGAACTCATCATCAAATAACAAGTCATTTAGATCATATCATTCATATCCTTAACACAATAATGGTCGATTAGACCAAAATTTCCATCTGAACATTCCTCCATGGGAATTTTAATTATACAGGTTTTTAATTTGTCATCCCTTAACTTGATCCACTAGGTCAAGTATTAACAGTAGCAATCTGTCAGCATAATCCACTAATCTCATAGTGATTTTCTGAAGTCATTATCGTCATTCCAGTTACGAACATCATCACAGGGACTCGTCTCATTCATCCTCATTGAGGTTTTGCTCAGCTTATCGCTTTTCAACCAAAATTCAGGAATCATCATTTTTCAATCAGAATCCAAATCAACTTATCAGTTCTCAACCATAATTTTAAAATGATATCAACCACATTCGAATTCATCATCTGGATAGTATTTTTGCTTATAATTTCAAGGTCTTAGATTTACTCGTATTATATACTACCAGTAAAGAGTTGCAGTTATACCCTCGATATATACGGGTAGTCACTGTCCTTGGAATTTTAGGATAAATATCATCATGTCTAGGCCTCAAGAAAGTCAAGGATTCCATACAATTATGGTACTTCCATTTGAAGACCCAATTACCTATTTATGAATCTTCATTCTGTATATCAATTTGTATAAATTTCATCACACAATTACAATCTTTTACTGCTACTTCATAAATTTTTGACATTTTTGGTTTCTCGGTTGATTCACTTTAGCCAATTTGCTCTGATACCAGAGCTGAAAGATCCCTGTCCCCACCGCGCAACAAATTTTGGGGTGCTAGCAGGGGAAGTAGCACTTCTTGCATGGGACAGGGTCCCTCACTCGGGGCCTCGCCCATGTATATCCGAACAAGAGACTAATCCCTCGGTTCTTTCGAAACCGAACCCGGAAAAACTTCCCTCGCCCGGGAAGCACGGGCGATTCCTCCAGGATATTTTTACTCTAACATAGTCAAGAGCCTTAACTAACTGAACTGATCTGACCGAACCCGTAAGTCCCATAGTCAGATCAAGGAAAAGATTACACTTGGATTATAGAGACCAACGCTTTTTTCCTCATTGAGAGAAACAACCGCCGTGGATTCTTTTCCATAGAACAATTTTCATCCGGGATTTACTTCATCTATCGTAACAGAATTGAGTCTCATTTTAAGGATCCATCAGTCCAGCCTAACCCCATCCATTCCCGTGGGTTAGCCAACTGCCCACAACCACTGTAGTAATGGGATCCATTTAAGAATTTGGTTAGGTTTTATCCCGGGTACGAGGGGATCCATTTAAGAATTTGGTTAGGTTTTGTCCCGGGTACGAGGGGAAAGAGTTCCCAGGCTCCCTAGCCGGATATTCATGCAAACTTAAAACTAGTCACACCACTCATACACCCAATATGAAATTGCCTTTTTCACAGATTCAACTGTCTTTAAAACAATCTTTTAATGAAACCATAGTATCACTGATCATAATCCTCCAGAATATGCGGTTGAATTCTCATTTCTAATCATTCTTTCATCGGTGTACCTATGGCATCATAATCCTCCAGAATATGCGGTTGAATTCTCATTTCTAATCATTCTTTCATCGGTGTACCTATGGCATCATTGGTAACTAGATCGCTCACCACCTGTCCACTCAGGGGCCTTTTCGATAGTTCCTAGCTCATAGTACCCATCAATATAATCACTTATAAAAATCAGAATGAAATCTCCGTTGAAGACTAGCAAGATCAACTAACAGATCCATTTAAAAGAGCCATGGACTCATCCGTGAGGACCAGCAAGGTCAATCAACCAGATCCATGCCCAGTTTCAGAAAACAACTCTTACTCCTTGATCCATATCTTCCACGACGTACGTGTGGGTATCTTCGGTGACCCAGAGCCCGAGCATAGTATGGTTAACACCCTCTAGGATCCTTCGTAAGTCACCTAGTGCTTCACTCATAGACGGCTTCCTTAGTCCCTCATCCACCGTACCGGAAGCTCACCATTTAAATCGAACCGAGGTTGGTCAAGACCTCGACCGACCTTGCTACGCGAGACGTCCTTCGTTGACTCTCCGTCAGCTGTTGCAACTTTATCAGTTAGGTCTCCACGACCTCATTCACAAGACGGTCAAAATGCTTCCCCAGCATTCTTGACATAAAACAGTCATTTAAAAACAGGTCATAAATACAATTTCTATAATGAACTCTTGTCTTTCCACATTGTTCCACATCAATCCTCATTTATTTCATATGTATTCCCATTCTCATCACATCATTTTTCATCTCATCACATCTTTCCTCATTTATCCGCATCAGATCTCATCCACTCGCATCTACCCATATCCACATCTCATCACAGCATATTCATTTGCATCACATATCATCCATTCACATCTATCCCAATTTACATCACATCTCATTCACTCACATCCCGATTCACATGATATCACATCTCATTCAATCACATCCCGACTCACATCACATCACATCTATTCACGTCCATCACATTCATTTACATCACATCCATTTATATCCATCACATCACATTCACTCATATCCATCACATTCATTCTCATAACCATCCCATCACATACATTCTATCCACATTATATCACATCACTTCTATCCACATCATATCTCATTCATACACATCTCATCTCATCTCATTCATCCACATCCATCCAATCGTTCACATGTACGACTACCCACATCTATCCATACATTCATATCTATCACTTCACATCCACATATATTCATGTCACATCACATCACATTCTTTCACATACACATCCACATCCACATCCATTCTTTCACATACACCCACATCCATTCTTTCACATACTCATCCACATCCATTCTTCACATACACATCCACATCCATTCTTCACATACACATTCACATCCATTCACATACACAGTCATATCCATTCTTCACATACACATTCACATCCATTCACATTCCATATCATTCATTTACATCTCGATTTCCATGACATCACATCTCATTCATTCACATCCTGTTTTCACATCACATTATATCTCATCCATTCATTCACATCTATCTGATTGACATATCATATCTCATTCATTCACATCTCGATTCACATCACATTACATCTCATCCATTCATTCACATTTATCTGATTCACATTGCGTCTCATCACATCTATGCACATCACATCCCATCTATTCATTCATTCACATCTATCTGATTCACATGACATCTCATCACATCTATTCACATTACATCTCATCACATCTATTCACATTACATCTCATCACATCTATTCACATCACATCTCATTTCTGTGCAAGTTTTCAGTTTGATTTTCTTTCGAATACAAGAGTATTTCTTGAATCAGAATCCCCAAAACTTCTTGATCGGAATTCTGAATTTCATACCAGAATTCCTCGAATTCTATAACCTTGATCCACATATCAATTCGAAGGGTCTCAAACTTAGTTTTAGATTTGGCGGGAATTTTGAGTGTATTTTTCTAAACTGGTCACTCCTTCTTTCCTCGAAACTGACGAAAGAGTTTGGTCTTGGTCATAGTTTGATTCAAGGTTCGAGTCGGATAAGATTTTTCGTGAACTATCTTTCTCGAAAAGGTTTGATAATTCAATTACTATTTTACTGAATTTCTTTCTTTAAATATTCACTTAACTGATTTCTAAATTAGTTACGAATTCCAATGAGGAATAAATTAATCATTTATCTCTGAATATTTCGATCTCGATAGATTTTTTGAATTTTCTTTTTACAATCCGTGTGAATACAAAACGATAGAAATTTCTCTCTTAGAGTATTTAATTATTAATTTAGCAAATACTCATAGAATTCAAGAGAATTTTAATTTTGATATAAAAATTCTTTATGTATCTATTTATGCATAAAAATCAACTTCAATGGGAATAACACTTTTATAAAAAAAAATCCTTTTTTTGCATCTATTTATGCATAAAATCAATTTAATAGGAATAACACTTTTAAAATAAAAAGAATTTCTTTATGCATCTTCTTATGCATAAAAATTAATTTTTATAAGAATAACGCTTTTATAATAAAAAAATTCTGTATGCATCTTTCTATGCATAAAAATCAATTTTAATAAGAATAACACTTTTGTAATAAAAAAAACTCCTTTATGCATCTTTCTATGCATAAAAATCATTTGTTGGGTCACACCCAACAACCTCTCTCTACAAAAAGATAAATTAAAAAAGATACAATTAGTTAAAGGAAACAATATAGTTTAAAATAAAATTATATTAAATAAAAGAAAATAGTAAAATAGATACTTACAAAGCAAGCAATAAAGGAGGATTTTCCTTGGCAGCCAAAGTGCAATGCTCCTCGCTTCCATAGTCATGAAACACTTCCACTTGTTATTAAAAAGCACATGGATGCTTCCTCACAAAGCTTCGCGCATTCCTTTACTCCTCTTTTGAGCAAAAACTTGGCTTCTCTATGTTGTTCTTGGCTGCTCTCTTAATGTTTACTCTCCTATTCGAGAGAAAAAGCTTCATCCTCTTCTTCATCCAATCCTCCGAGAAGGAGAGGCTCTGATGTGGAACAACAAACTCAGTCTTGTTTTGATAGCTCATCTTGTTCTTTCCACTTCTTAAAGGAAATTGTGAACTCCAAGTTAGCAAGGCTTCCCTCTAGCATCCATCACGAGGGCCCCATCGACATCTACATTATATGGTAGGGTTCATGGATCAAATTGTGGGATGGATCTCCTCAAGGATGGCTCAAAATGAGTAGGTGATAAACCCCCCCATTGGGGAGATAACTCCGAAGACCTAGTGTTGCTTTCGCCAAAGCAAAAGCACCCTACTCCCCCCTGCTACTACATCTTCTAGACTCGCCAGACTCACTACGACATCATGATGAAGATGGACGTGAGGGAGCGGGGGTGGGTCTAGTTGACATTGGTGGTGTAGGCTCATCACACAACCATATCATGATGGCCCTACACCACTTGAACCTACACCTATCAATGGAGTGGACTGTCCCCCCATGAACACAAGTGGCTATATGGAGTAGATTTTCCATATGGAGTCGATTGGCCCAATGATATGTTGGCCTACATATAAGATTAAATGAATTGACTTACAAAATGCCTAAGGATAAACTCTGCATATGTAAAAAGGAATGTCAAAACATACATGTGTCTATGAAAATTGAGTCCATGTCTATACTACCCATATTGATGATATTGAGCAAGTTCATGACATCTGGGTCTTGTGAATGGGTTTATTGACATTGCTTTTATAACCCAAACCAAATACATGCATAAGAGTCATTGTAACTCGTACCCGACCACTTGAGATTAGCCAGTTGAGCACCCAGGGGGGTAATGATTGTTGTAACTCACACCCAACCACCTCTAAAAGTAACCTTTGAGCTAGAGAGTAACCAAGCTAAATAGCCTCTAAGTTACCCAACAAAGTTAGAAATGAGGGGGGTGATGACATGTTATAAACCTGGCATCCGAACACCTTGAGTAGCCTAAAGATTTGGCACCAAGGGGGGGGGGGGTGTTGAGAAATGTGGTGCCAAAGAGAACAAGGAAGAGGTAGGGAGTGAGTTGAGTAGCCAAGAAAGTGCAAAGCATAGCATGAAGCCACATGAGCAAAGAGATATATCCGACATTGATGTACAATCCCAAGGGTGTACCTCCTCATATAAAAGGGAGCCATTTCAAGCAATGAAATCATATCACTTGCACACATCTCAAGCCTATCTATGAGTACAAGTATTAATCTTGTAGCCTAATTGTGATTGAGTCTATTGCACACACTCATCAGTAAGCTTAGATTACACCCACCTTAGATTAATTCACTCTAATCACATTATATTAAGTGTAGAATTAGTGATAATCATATTGCTCATGCACATGATATCCATGGATCTTAACACCACCACACCATTCCATGACATTGGGTAGATTGCAAAAGGTGTCAAGGCTTCATAGGGAAAGCATGGTGGAGAATCATCTTCTCCAAACGGTGAATGAGGTGTCTCCACCATTGCCATATGAGGAGGAAGAGGATCTCATCATGGAGGACATGGTGAATGTTTTCTTTGTACGAGAGGTCATAGATGATAGAGAGAAACCTCCAATGTCATAAGAGGAGCAAACCTTACATAGAGAGGCAAGCACCTCTTTGTATGAGGGATGTTTTGACTCTACACTCGAAGAAAACTTGGAGCTATTATACTTGCAAACAACTTATGGATGGTGTGATGCAAGTGTCACAAGGCTTCTTAAGTAAGATCCAATCAATATATTCTCTTAAATCGAAAATGCCTCTTGTTTTATATACTCTCTTTGTAGATATTTTGACATTTGATTTATTATGTTATATTGTAGGATTCTCAAGAAGATTCTTCCCCCTCAAAATCTATTGCTCGACCCATGACATGGGTCTCGTAAATTGCTCTCTATGCTAGGTATGGATTATACAAAAATACACGCATGTCTCAATGATTGCATGCTATTTAGAGGGGTTAATAAAGATACAACACAATGTCTACAATGTGTAAAGAGCCAATATAGAGATGATTTGTAAGGAGACAAAATTTCCCGAAAGGTGTTGAGACACTTTCATATCATTCCTTGCATCCAACACATGTTTAAATGTAAAGGGATTGCAAAACTCTAAACATGGCATGCAATTCATCGCTCAACCGATGGCATCATGAGGATCAACTGATTCATTGGCATGGCAACATATGGAGCATCAATGGCTAAAGTTTAAATATGAGCCCCATCACTTACATCTTGGCTTGGGCATGGATGGTGTTAACCCATTTGGCTTTGATTCCACATCATGGTCTACTTGGTCTATTGTATTGTTGAATTACAACCTTCCTCCATGGGTGGCAATCAAGAAAGATCATATCATTTTTGCTCTTCTTGTACCAGGCAAGTATAAGGTGGCGAACATAGATGTGTACTTCGAGCCTTTGATTGAGAAGCTTGAGACACTATGGCAAGGTATCAAAGTGCATGATGTCTCAAGGCTAATTAAATAACTGTGATATGGATGTGAAGGAGTTTTTCTTTAGATGATGAATGACTATCCCGAGTTCTCAGAGTTCTCAAGTATCTACTTGAACTTTATAACTTTAAATTTGTCTTACTCTACCTCTCAAATCGTCTCAATTTTTAAATAAGTTTAGCAACTTCTAGACATCATTCATGTCTGATTTGTGGACCATCACTTGTTTTGAAAAAACCCTCTACACTAAAGAAGGTGGTGTATGACAAACATCTTTCATTTCTGCCTCCTTCATATCCCAAGTGTTGAGATGTTAAGCTCAACATGAGCTGACACTCACGAGGCACCTGCATGACCGTTCGATATTTATATCACTACTAGCGGGTTTAGTAGCTGGCACTGACATATCTTTGCGAGAGATTCTACAACTGGACTACACCGACTAGTCCACATCTACCCATTCCTCTTAGCGTGTTCAAATTATGGACCACTTGTATATACTCTATTATCTGTGTTAGTCACTTTATCTTCTTTGTAGACCTCTTTTGTTGTGTGAAGAAGAAGAAGAATTTTCAGCCTCTCACCTTGTGTGTTCTCTTCTAGGGTTTATGTGAGAGTGTGTGTGCTTGCAAGAGCTCAAGCTCTCTTCTCCCCTACATCTTTTCATGGTATCAGAGCCTAGTTCATGCTAAGTGTTGGGCAGCAAGCAAGAGAAGTGCAGGAAGCATTACGAGGGCAAGAGCTTCATCTACTCTTCCCACTTTGTGTTGGCTACTACACCATTGTCTCATCAGGAGCTCTTCGGGAGGCACCGGCAAACGAACTCCAATTGAGGAGCTTTCTTCATGGGAGTAGAGATACAGAGCAACTATATTGTCCAAAAAATTTGGGCCGAAAACGTGTTTCGGTTGTGTTTGGACCTCTGTTTTTTCAATTCGTAGGCGTTCACCAACACTACCGGGTAAGTTTCGATTCTCTATAGAACTCTGTTTTTGGAATTGCAAGAAGGGCGGTTGGTTGTGTAGACACTGTGTGTGCTGCAAAGAGGTCTCAAAGTTTCCATTGGGTGTATGTATGTAAATTAAAGTCACTGGTTGTGACAGTTTGGGTGCAGTATAGTACTACTCTACAGAGAATACACTGCAATTTGTACAGGTCAAACAAGAGTGTTGTTTTTGGTAAAATTGTGTTGCAGAAAAGATATCAAATGATGGAATAAACCAAATTGTTGCAGAGAAGCTTGACAATAACAACTTCCATGCTTGGAGGTTTAGATTGACCAATTTCCTGATAGGAAAAGGTTATTGGGACTACATTGAAGGTGAATATGAGGAGGCACCGAAGATACTGGAGATTAATCCAATAGCTACAGAAGTAAACTAAGGCTATGTCTACAACAATTTATATCATAAATAGGACTCCTACTGTAGCCATACATGATGTAGCGCTAGAGGAGAAGTTTACTGGCAAAAAACCTGATTTGTCTCACTTGAAAGTGTTTGGATGTATTGCATATGTACATGTGCCAGATGAGTTACGTACTAAGTTAGATCCAAAAGCAAAAAAATGTGTGTTTATTGGGTATTCCCTTGAGAAAAATTGATATAGATGTTATAATCTTGCTACACGTGAATTGAGGGTAAGCAAGGATGTTGTATTTGATGAGATGAGTAGCTGGTATGCTGCTGAAAAGGATGTTGTTGGCTGATGTAAGTGGAAATGTGGTTGCACATAATGCAAGTCAGCAATCACAGTCATTGAGTGGACTAGGAGAGTCCTCATCCAGCGGTTCTATTGATAGACCATGGAGTGGCAAGTTGCGTCATAATACCAGTCTTGAAAATGTAGTTGGTACATCACATAAAGGCAAAGAGAAGCTCCTTGGTATGCCTGATATTTTTGTAGGGCATTCTCTTGTTGATGGAGATTCTAGTGGCTCGGAGATGAGCCTTGATGAGGAGCTTGGGACACCTGGTGGTGTGAAGAAGGTTATGGAAGCCATGAATGCAAAGTTACGAAGATCTAGAAGAGTTAAAAACCCTGTGCAGAGGTTGATTTATGATGGTTATGTGGCACATCACTATGCTTATATGGCAAAAGTTGTGCAGGTTGTAGAACTTTCCTTGCCCACCACCAGCAGACATAGGCAATTCCTTGAGGATATTTTATTCTAATGTAGGCAATTCCTTGAGGATATTTTATTCTAATGTAGTCAAGGTCTTCACTAACCAAACTAATGCGACCGAACCCATAAGTCTCATGGTCAGATCAAGGAAGAGACTTGCACTTGGATCATAGAGTCCAATGCTTTTTTCCTCATCAAGAGGCACAGTCGTTGATTCTTTTCCATAGAATAAGGGTTATCCCGGATTTACTTCAACTATTGTAATTTAACAGAATTGAGTCTCATTTTAGGGATCCATCAATCCAGCCAATCCCATGGGTTAGCCAACCGCCCAACCACTATAGTGATAGGATCCATTTAGTAATTTGGTTATGTTTTATCCCGGGTACAAGGGAAAAGAGTTCCTAGGCCCCCTAGCCGGCGCTTCAAGCAAATTTCAAGATAGTCACACCACTTACACACCCAATATGAAATCGCCTTTTTCACACATTCAGCTGTCTTTAAAACAATCTTTTAATGAAACCATAGTATCATTGATCATAATCCTCCAAAATATCTAGCTTAAATTCCAATTTACAATCATTCCTTCATCGGTGTACCTATGGCATCATTGGCAACCAGAACGCTCACCACCTGTTCACTTAGGGGCCTTTTCAATAGTTCCTAGCTCTCATAGTACCCGAAAATATAATCACATAAGAAAAATCCAAATGGACTCTCCGTTTTGAAGATCAGCAAGATCAACCAACAGATTCATATAAAAGAGTCATGGACTCATCCGTTGAGGACCAGCAAGGCCAATCAACCAGATCCATACCCAAGTTCAGAAAACAACTCGAACTCCTTGTTCCATTTTCTTCCTTGACACACGCATGGGTATCTTCGAGCGACCCAAAGCCCTAGCACCGTATGGTCAGCACCCTCTAGGCTCCTTTGCAAGTCACCTAGCACTTCACTCATAGGCCGCTTCCTTGGTCCCTCATCCACCGTATACCGTAAGCTCACCATTTAAATCGGTTGGTCAAGACCTCGACCGACCTTGCTATATGCGAGAAGTCCTCCATTGACTCTCCGTCAGCTGTTGCAACTTTATCACTTAGGTCTCCACGACCTCATTCACAAGATGGTCAAAATGCTTCCCTAGCATTCTTGATATAAAACAGTCATTTAAAAACAGGTCATAAATACAGTTTCTAACGAACTCTCATCTTTCTACATTGTTCCACATCATTTCTCGTTATTCCACGTTCTTCTAAATCAATTCACTTTGCTTATTCCTCATCCAGTCATATCTATTCCCATCCTCCTTCATCCATTCTCATCCAATCACATCATATTACATCTCATCACATCACATTCATCCACATCACATCTCATCACATCTATTTACATCTATTCAGATCCTCATCACATCGCGTCACATCCATCCTCATCACATCTCATCCATTCACATCTCATCCATCCTCATCACATCTCATCCATTCACATCAACCCATGTCCACATCACATCACATCATATCTAATCCATTCACATCTACCCCGATCCACATCACATCCACTCACATAACATCTCATCCATTCACATCTACTTAGATCCACATCACATCCCATTCATCCACCTTACATCTCATCCATCCATTCACATTACATCACATCCATTTATATTCATTTAGATCCACATCTCATCACATCACATCCATCCACATCACATCTCATCACATCATATTCACAACCATTTACATCTCATCATATCATATTCACATCCATTTACATCTACCCAGATCCACATCACATCCATTCACATCACATCACATCCATTCAGATATCATCACATCACATTCACATCCATTTACATCTACCCAGATCCACATCACATCCATTCACATCACATCGCATCCATTCAGATATCATCACATCACATTCACATCCATTCACATCCCATCGCATCCATTCACATCTCATCACATCCACTCACATCTCATCACATCCATTCATATCTCATCACACCCATTCACATCTCATCTCATTCATCCACATCCATCCATTCATTCACATGCACATCTATCACTTCACATCTACATCACATCACACCCATTCACATATCATCACATCTCATCATATTCACATCCACATCCATTTACATCACATCACATCTCATCCACATCTCATCACATTCACATCCACATCCATTTACATCATGTCACATCTCATCACATTCACTCACATCTCCTCACATCACATTCACATCTTATCACATCACATTCACTTCTCATCTAATCACATCGCATTCATTTACATCCCATCACATTCATTTACATTCGTTCAGCTCCACATCACATCTTATCACATCCACTTTTAGTACCGTATTCTACTTTTGACACCGATAGGACTTTTCTAAGTTTCTGCCAATTGCATGGCCTTGTTAAAGGTACTTTTTCTTGATCCCATTGAATCTACGTAACAGAGTGTTGTTGAAGGTTTAAAAAGGAAAAATAAACCTTATCAGAATTGAATAGTAAAAATTCAGAAAGAGCATTTAAGTATTGTATTTTCATTCCTTAAGCTTTGTTAATGAGAATTAATTCTAAACTTCCGTTTGCTCATTGGATCCTCGATCCTCCCAAGGATTCTAGATTCTTTTTTCTCAATCTGCATATCACCCATGATCTCACCAACCATGGTAGTGGTGTAAGTGTGGGGCCTATCCCCCACCAGTGTCCACCGCCTCACTAGATGAGCTCGATATCTCAACACCCCCCCCCTTCGAGCTCAACTCCATCTCATGTACACCAAGCAAAGCCCTGAATCTATGTAGCTTTCTGTACCCAATGCTTTGGTGAAGATGTCAGCGACCTAATCCTGTGTGTGCTGACATACACAAGGTCAATGTCTCCTGCCAAAGCCTTCTCTCTGACAAAATGGTAGTGGACCTCTGTATGCTTCGTGCGAGCATGAAAAACTGGGTTCCTGGATACTGCTAATGTTGTCACAGAAAATGACAACTTGTCTATCCACTAATAGACCCAAATCTACAAGTAGCTTTCTCAACCAAGATACCTCATATGCTGCCATAGCAGCACCTCTGTACTCGGCCTCTCTAGTACTAGATAGAGCAACCGTAGGCTGCTTCTTGCTGCTCCAAGTCACAGCAGCACTCCCCAAAGAAAACATGAAGCCATTAGTAGATCTTCTATCTAAGATACTACTAGCCCAATCAGCATCTGTGTACCCATGTACACATATCTCTGTCCTAGTTTCATAACATAGTCCACAATGCAAAAAAGACCTCACATATCTTAGTATGCATCTTAATGCATCCAAATGCGAATTCCAAGGAACCTGCATAAACTGACTCACCAACCCAACAGCATAGCTCAAATCCGGCCTGGTGATCGTCGTGTAGATCAAGCTTCCTACTATGCACCTATACATAGTAGGATCCTCCAAAGTCGCTCTTGAATGTGCACTCAACTTGCCATTCTGATCCAATGGCACTGAGATAGGCTTACAGCCTATCATACCATACTTGGACAACATCTCCAAGCCATACTGTCTCTGCAGCAGTAATCCAATACCATGTGGTGACCTAATCACCTCAATGCCCAAGAAATATCTGAGCTCCCCCAGATCCTTCATCTCAAACTTCTGTCTAAGCAAGATCTTTACATCAAAGATCTCTGCATCATGGTCCCCCCATAATGATCAAGTCATCTACATAGATGACAACAAGCAGAACCCCTCTATCATTGTGTCTCACATACAACAAGAAATCTACATTGGCTACATGAAAGCCAATAGTGACAAGATATTCAAAAATCTTGTCAGACCATGCTCTTGGTGCTTGTTTTAGGCTATACAATGCCTTCTTCAACCTGCAAACATGTTCGGGGTGACTCATGTCCTTATAACGAGGTGGCTGCAATATATACACCTTTTCCTACAAATCCCCATGCAAGAATGCATTCTTTACATCCATCTTATGTAAAGACCATTGCTTTGACACAGCCACTGTTATCACAACTCTCACTGTTGCCATCTTGGCAAATGGGCTGAAAGTTTCCTCATAATCAATGCCATATGTCTGTGCATATCCTTTGGCTACCAATCTAGCCTTGTACCTGCTTATGCTTCCATTACTGTTATGTTTTACTTTGTACACCCACTTGCATCCAATGGCTTTCTTGCCTTTAGGCAATTGTACTAAATCCCAAGTCTCATTTCCATATAGTGCATCCATCTCCTCATCCATAGCTTTCTCCCAACACATATTTCCAATAGCCTCATCAATGCATGTGGGCTCTACAACCTGTACAACTTTTGCCATGGCTTCCATAGCCTTCTTTACACCAGGTGTTCTCATAGCTGGTATCCCAAGCTCCTCATCAAGGCTCATCTCTCTGAGCCACTAGTTTCTCCATCAACATGAGAATGCCCTACAGAAATGTCAGGCATACTAAGGGGCTCAACCACTTTCTCTTTGCCTTTATGCGATGTACTAATCACATTTGCAGGACTGGTATTATGATGCAGCCTGCCACTCCATGATCTATCAACTGAACCACTAGATGAGGACTCTCCTGGTCCACTCAAAGACTGTGATTGCTGACTTGCATTCTGTGCAACCACATTTCCACTCACATCAGCCCCAATAGCTTCTTTTTCAGCAGCATACCAGCTGCTCATCTCATAAAAAACAACATCCCTGCTTACCCTCAACTCACGTGTAGTAGGGTTATAACACCTGTATCCCTTTTATTCAAGGGAATATCCAATAAACACACATTTTTCAGCTTTTGGATCCAGCTTAGTTCTCAGCTCATCTGGCACACATGCACATATGCAATGCATCCAAAGACTTTTAGATGAGACGTTATGTGAGCATAGAGGGGTTTCATGCGGCTAGTTTCAAGCATTATCTGGTCCTCACTACCATGCAAATGTTGTAGAGCCATAGGGAATTGTTAGAGGTCCGAATATGCATTGATAAATTTTTGGATGCTATCTACAAATGCATGGCAAATGTTTTGGGTCACCCATATTTTGGTCTTGGAAGGAGACTATGCATAGCATTAACTGTTAGAGTTCTATTTTTTGGGTTTCTTGGTTTAAATTTTTTTGTTATTGTTAGAATTTTTTTTACACCTTACAACCATATGTGAACGATGTGGCATCGATCACCTATTCCAAGATTGCCCAAGGAGAGTTGCTTCACTGCAACCTGTCTCATAAAATACAACCCTTAATATCTTAAGTGTGCAAAACAGGAAATTATCCATGGTACCTTTGAATGTGCTTACACACTTACAAGCCAAGGCACGAGAGAGACACTTACAAGCCAAGGCACGAGAGAGACACTAAAAAAGAATGCAAAAGAAAACACTTTGAAATGGGTAGAAGAACATGCCTTAAAATAGAAACCAAAAGAAAAAGCAAAACCTTCTAAACCCAAGAAAAACAAGGGGCAACAAACTATCTAAACCAAGTTAAAATAAAGGACAAGGAAAAGAAGCATGTGGAGGACATAAACCCAAAAGAGCCAAAAGCTACACATTGATGCAAAAGCATCCACCTCAATGGCTACCACTCAAACCATAACACCCACATGTGCAACACAGGATACAAAAGCCCAAAAGAAAATTCGTCCTCGTCGCATGGGTAAACATAATGAAAACCTAATGATCTAAAGAAAGTCAGAAGATGAAACAAGTTCTAATATGTCACTTATTGAGGATGAGACAAGTTTTGACTCTTCACTCAGTGCACTTCCCAAACCAATCCCAGAAACTAAAACCCGCCCAACCACCCCAGATTTAAAATCATGATCACATGACATATGCGGAATGCAAAAAGCAAGAGAGCATGCTTAGCATGGTTGAGTGTCATACAAGATCACCAGTTGTGATGCCAATCCACAAAAAGCAACCAAAATACAAGAACCTGAGGAATATTGCTTTCCCTTTCAAGAGGAAGACGTACTCTCCAAAGAAGAGTCATTAGAGGCAGATTACAGGAATCATGCGGTTGAAAAAGCATGTGAGGAATTCAATGAATCCCTTACAAAATTAAAACAATCTCTCAAATCCTCATTTGGAGGAGTGCTCTTCTCTCATGGGGTGAAGCCAGCATTTCAACAAGGGACTGAGTGTGCCATTATACACATTGGGTAATCTTAAAAAAGCTGAGATCCAAAAAGAGGATGAAAGGGAATGGGAATATAAAACCGAAACGGGATTTGAAAGCTGAAACAAAAATTGAAACATACATGGTTCCTCTTAAATATTCTATCATGGTATGGTTAGATTTCTCTATGGGCAATGATGTTAAGCGTAAAGGCGCATTGATTAGCCCTTGAGCTAGTCATAACATCATGAAATTAGACACTTGGGTGTCATTGGAACAACCTAACATCAGCCCAAAAGATAATAGTCTTGTAAGAGGAGCTAATGGACAAAACATTGAAGTTCCAGGTTAATTAGCTATGCTACTCAATGGAGATGTGGAATTTAGATTCCATGTTACCACAGATCCCCTTGAGTATGATGTCATCCTTGGTGGAACTTGGATACGTGACTTGTCGTATTCAATTGATGAATCCATGCAAACAATCACCTTGAACACTCTTGCAGGCATTGTGCAATTGCTATTATGGGAGGAAGAGACCTTGGAGGAGCTGGGACTTCCAACATACCTTACTAGGAATATCCCAAGAATTATGGTTGGATTGTAACTTTCCAAACAAATCACCACAATTCAAGCACAACTTTATCCAACATGAGAGTAGAATCTCATAACCCTCGAATTATGGGATTAGTTAGGTCATCAACAGCTTGTCCTGAAAAAAATTCCATTCACATAAGACTTGAACATGCCATGTTTGGGGTACTTTGAACATACAATCTGTATTGAAACTAACCCCCTTACTTGTAAGTTTTTTGTGGTTGAGTATGTGTTGGAAGCAGATTTGATTTTGGGGCATAAATGGACTATTGTTGCTACCCAAGCACCATTGTGCTTTGCTAGCAATAGGGTCATCATGATGGTCAATGACACAAAGTTGACAATACCCTACTGCCAATAAGAGGATTCAACCCTAATGGATTTTTATGATGTTGAACGCAAAAAGTTACAAGCCTCTTCCTCGGAAGCCCTTCTACATAGTGACCTACAATCTTCATCAACAATCGACTCCAATAAAGCATCTACCTCTTTAACTCTATCTCACCATAGAAATTCGATGCCAAAACCTCACAATCAACAGCTATTCCTGAAAAAGTTTCCCATGCACAACCATCTATCTCTAACAAGGAACTCTAAAGAAAAAGCCCAGAGCCAACGCCTGTTCATCGACAAACCTCACCAAAGGAGATGACAATATGCTCAAAAGCCTCATCATCAAAAGCCACTCCACAAGGGACTCAAGCCTCTTTCTCAACGTAAACCTCAGAGGCCAAGGAAAAAGAAAAGCACTCCACAACAATGTCCACAAAAGCGTATGTGATTTCCTCAAAGAACTCCAACATCTCAAAAAGTATGGGTACCAAAAAGTTTATTGCAAGCACAAGGGGTACTACAAAGGATATACCAAAGTTGCGTTCCCAAGAACATCAAAAAGTCCCCTAAGCTTTCATAAAGAAAGAAGCCTGAGCACCAAAAGCGCCAGCACCAATTGATAATGTTCATCAAAGATGGGTGCCTGTGCATGTGCTTTTAACAACAAGGATTCTATGATGGTAATCCCATCATATGGTTGCCCAAATCAAACAAAGTGACAAAAGCCTCACCACCATCAACTTCAACCTAACAGCTTCACCTAAAGTTCGACAAGAATGGAAACCCAAGCAACAACAAGCAAGCCACTCAATAAATACACAAGAGCTTGTGTGTTCATATAAACCTGCTGGCAACCACCCAGAAGATGTACCTACCGCCTCGACAACATTTGAAGAATCCATATCCACATCTGCAATGGAGACTTATGAGCGCATCAAAGACAAACTCACAATGCCCTTTTCACCCCTTGCGGAACACATAAGAACCTATTCTCTCAAAAAGGAGAGTAGACACAAGAACCTGTTGCTCACAAGGTGGTAACAAAAAAGAAGAAGAAAAAAGAGACAAACACCAGGGAATCACACATATGGCCAACCTAAAAATGGTAGAATGACCCAAGAAATTCCTAATGATCTTCAATAGCCAATTGATATATTTTCGTTAAGCTTATAGCTTACTATTCTTTTGGCTAAATTAATGTAGCAGCTGCTTCATTGAGTACCAATCCATACTCATGCACGGGAGGACATTTGCACAAAAGCCTCACCATCGATAACTTTCCAGGTACATCTTTGGATGGGGGGGCATGGTGGGCAAAAGCCTAGTCAATGGTGCAACCCATCACCTAGAACTCTCCTTTACATTACAAACCTCTCCAAATGAAGCTAGAGTCTTCACAAAACAATGATCTCTAATCCTTAATGAAGATATCTTAGCCTCACAAGTCAATGTAATTCTTTCAAGCCTCGCCAACAAGTGGGTACTTCAACAATAGCAGGTAGCTCAATACGAGTCTATGTGACTCAATTCTTGTACATCATTTATATCTTCTTTATTAGAGCACTTAAATATACATAAAAGCATGAAAAGCACATGGGAAGAAGTATGTAAGAATAGAATCCTACATTGGACAAGAATCCTGTCACACAAAGGGACATCATCAAAGGCCAATTTCTTTAAGTAATGAATGTCACTTCAATGAAAAATGAGGAACTGAGAATCATCATCTCGTTTTGATGATTATGTATACGTTCCTTAGGATCCTTCCCTCTCTTCTCTCCCATTATTAACATCTCTTAGCATCCCCACTAACACAAATCACGTGCAACCTTGCTTATGATTGCCAAAAACAAAGTGAGCAAACCCCTCCCCCCCCCAAAAAAAAGAAAAACATACTCACAAAAGTTAAAAAATGCAATCATTCGCAAAAAACCCCCACCCACCCACTCATTAGAAATTCCCAAAAAACCACTAACCTTTTCATTTACTAACTAGCCCTTCTTATTTCTTTCGGAGGAACCAAGACTATTGAAGAGTCACTCAACATCAAAGCCACCTTGTCCATTCTCCCGACACAAAGGTGTTCAATGTGATCACATGAGGACGCGATTGACATCAGGAAGGGGGGAATGTTAACCCATTCCTAGGGTTAACAAGAGCTACCACCATTATCTTACATCAAGGAGTTAAGGAAGATACACCAAAAGGTTATACATTCAAGATATGAAGCAATGGTGTCCAAATCTATAACTTGAACGGACGCCCGTAATGGTGTGACGAAATACTTATGGAGATTCCCACTTCATGAGTGTGTGATAGTAAGTTAGGATGAAGTCCTAAGTGATGTACTTCATTGATATATTATGAGAGTAGTCATTGTAATAGCATTAGGCCTCTTACGAGCCTAAAGTGCCCGGTTGGCCACAGTGTGAACACTTATGGCCATGTAGATAAGTGAATTTCTCTCATGATACAAGGATACTCTCCCATTATGCAATAAAGTCTTGCTCTTGCTAATAGTCTTGCTAATATCTCTCTCTAATGCATGCTAGTGAGTGTGTGTGAGTGATGTGAGATGAGAGGAGGGACAAGTACATGTAGGGCGACGCGGCGGTGTGACAACGCCCACGGGAGGCGCAATGGAATTGCTTCTTATAAGGAGTTGTAGAGCTTGGAGACCTCAAGGGTTACGAGCTCGGCCATTGGAAAGATCCTCATGACACTTGCGGTTCACTAAGTAATCTCTTGTTGGATGTGTTTCAAGGGGGGTTAGAGTGAGCCATAACACTCAAGTCCTCCCAAACTACTAAAGAATCTCTCTTGCCAATTATGTAGTTCCAAATATTTGATGCTACATTTTTTATGATGTGTAGAAGAGGATTGATTTTTTATGATGTGTAGAAGAGGATTGATTTTTTAGCTTTGTCAAATATGGGAGACGAAAGAAGATTGAGTATCTTGTCATTCTTGGTGGTGGTTTATGGAATAATCCTCTCCACAATACTTCCTAATCTCCTACTCTTAGAGGATGTAGTGGAGTGCAAGTGGCTTGTCGTAATCTCGAGCAATTCACAAGCTATATCTTATGGTATCACATGAATTTAAGGGAGGGGGTTTTTTGGAAGGAGGGCTTAAGATTATAAGTTAGTGAGGGGGAGGGGGGAGACAAGGGAGCAGGGAAGAATGATAGTAGGGGTTTTGTTTCTTCTTGTAGTTTACAATATGTGATCTGGTGGTGTAGTTTGAAAACTTGATTAGTTTACTACTCTTTTAAGCTAACCACACATGGAATAATTTTTGGAGAGTACATGTAGGTCTTTGCACTTCTAGCACTTACATCTATGCTACTTACATCTTTGCACTTCTAGCACTTACATCTACTTACATGGGCTGCAACTTGTCACATGTATAACATCAATATTTGTTATTTAATTTTTAAACCTTACTTGAATTTCATAATTGGGACTCATATGCTTACAAAGGGGTATAGTTTATTTTTTACAAAAACTTAAATAGGAGTTTTATATGAGCTTCATGCACGTAGGTGATATCCCCTTTGCATGGAAAGTGAATTTCCCAAGGTCGCAAAATTGATATTCATCAAGTGTGGTTTCAAGCTCCTTCTCTCCTTTCTTAAAGAAGTTATCTGTCATCTCGTCTATGCCCAAATCTTCATCTATCTCATGTTTCATTGATGGATGCATTTGTTTCTCATGTCGAGAACATGGGCTCATCCCAATTGAATCATGGATGTCTCTAAATCCTTTATAAAGTCATCCACTAAACACAGAGTAATGAGGCATAGACTCCCTCATCCTTGTCCTAGAAAACATGTCTCTAAATCCTTTATAAAGTCATCCACTAAACACAGAGTAATGAGACATAGACTCCCTCATCCCTCATTCTATGACATGTATCCTCCTCATCCTTGTCCTAAAAAACATGGGCTATCTTATGAATACCTAAATCATGTGTATATGAACTTGTGATAGTGAATATATACACACACTGAACTCTTCGAACATCGTACATCCTTGAATCAGTCCGTAATCTTACACATGCTTTATTGTGATTTGCAAAAAATGCATGATTTCTCCCTGGCATCTCTTGCATAACATAGAATCTTCTGACATAACCACTCATGCTGACTTTGCATGGGTGCTGTGTCATCATCAGAAGAAGGCATCAACGGTGGTCTATTCATGGTGGGCACCTCAAAAGCTATAGCTAGAACATGAACACTCCATTCCATTTCATCAAACACAAAACTAGCTCTTTGAAATCTACCAAAAACAACTCTCTAGATTTTTCCCTAGTACACGGCTATGCATGCGGCTATGGGTGCAGCTATGCACCCATAGCTGCGCTCAAAGCTGCGTACTAGGAAAAGAAATTGGATACCTCCCTCCCTTGCCTTGCACCACATACTTTTGTTTTCTTGAGTTGTCTCCTCCTTCCTATGGATGATTTTGTGGATAGTGGTAGACTATGGCTATGTCTACCCAAGCCCTTCTCCTCCCTTTCCCTTCACAAGCCCTTCTCCTCTTCTCCCTTAACAAGCCCTCCCTCTCCCTTCACAAGCCCTTAACAAGCCCTCCCTCTCCCTTCACAAGCCCTTCTTATCTTCTCCCTTAACAAGCTCTCCCTCACCTTCACAACCCCTTATCCTCTTCTCCCTTCACAAGCCCTTCTCCTCTTCTCCCTTTACAAGCCCTCCCTCACCTTCACAAGCCCTTCTCCTCTTCTCCCTTCACAAGCCCTTCTCCTCTTCTCCCTTTACAAGCCCTCCTCCTCTTCTCCCTTTACAAGCCCTCCCTCACCTTCATAGGCCCTTGTCATCTTCTTCCTTCATAAGCCTCATAGGCCCTTCTCCTCTTCTTCCTTCACAAACCCTTATCCTCTTCTCCCTTCACCAGACCTCCCTCACCTTCACAAGGCAATCCCCTTCTCACCTTCACCCTTGTCTTCTCCCTTCACAAGCTCTCCCTCACCTTCACAAGACCTTCTCACAAATAAACCCTTCACCTTCACAACCCTAAACACTACAACATAATGAGAGTCTAGCAGTGAAAATAGTAGCGCTTTTATAACTAGGCATGGAGATGTTGGGCCTATTTCTCTCTAGACACGCTATTATTTCGCTCTAGACATGGAGATGTTGGGCCTATTTCGCTCTAGACATGGAGATGTTGGGCCTATTTCGCTCTAGACACGCTATTATTTTTGTTGCAAATGGGATCACTGCTCAGTAATAGCAATGCAATTTCTCTACTCAGTAATGATATTTTGTTGCTATTTTTGCATGGAAAAAAAAGTTGGGGCACACTAGGGAGTCATCACAGGACTCCGTAGTCTCTCCCAAATATTTTTTTTATATAGACAATTTTTTGCTATAGATAGAAACTTGTAAAGAAATTAAAACTGGGAAGAATGCAAGTGAAAAAATTATATATTATATTTCTCTATTTGGTAAGGCCTCTGGCTATATACAAAAAAAATCAAGGAAAAGGTGGCTAATCAAAATCTTCATCAAATTCCTCCGGCTTGTCTTCATCTTCACTTGCTTCACCTACTTCACACTTGTAGAATGGATCTTCCTACATACATGCAAACAAGAGTAAGATAAGTGAGTAAGATAAGTATAAAACAATAAAAGACAATTATAGATAAGAGAAGGGCTTAGCAGCTACTTACCTCCTCATCTTGAGTCCCCAAAATGGAGTCATTCAAGCGTACACCTCGCGTACACATCCAATCCTGCAATTGCGGACCGGGGGGGGGGGTTCTATATCCATAATTGTACTCTTCTTTTGTTGGGTCATGCCCAACAACCTACCTCTACAAAAAACATTTTAAAAAAAGATACAATTAGTTAAAGGAAATAATATAGTTTAAAACGAAATGAAAGAGGAGAAGGAAAATAGTAAAATAGATACTTACAAAGTGAGCAATGAAGGAGGACTTTCCTCCCATACTAAAGTGTGATGCTCCTGGCTTTCCTAATCGCGAAGCACTTGCTATCGCTTGTTGTTTGAAAAGCACCTAGATGCTTCCTCACAAAGCTATGCGCGTGGCTCCACTCCTCTTACAAGCAAACACTTGGCTTCTCCATGTTGTTCTTGGCTTCTCTCTTAATGTTTTCTCTCCTATTAGAGAGAAAAAGCTTTATCCTCTTCTTCATCCAGTCCTCGGAGAAGATGAGGCCTGTATGTGGAACATCAAACTCAATCTTGAGCACATCAATAACATATTGTTTTAAGAGATCATCCTCTTCTTTCCACTTCTTAAAGGAGTTTGTGAACTTCAAGTTCGCAAGTACATGCATCCAGTTGATGACTTGCTTCCCTCGTGCATCTATCATGAGGGCCCCATCGACATCCACATTATATGGTAGGACTTGTGGATTAAATTTTGGGATGGATCTCTTTGGGAGTGGCTCAAAATGAGCGCGGATGATGAACCCCTCTGTTGGGGAGATGACTCAAGAGACCTAGTGCTGCTTTTGCCAAACTCCCTACATCTACAAGACCCCTCCCAGACTCCCTACAAGACCCCTCCCAAACTCCCTACATCTACAAGACCCCTCCCAGACTCCCTACAATGTCGTTGAAGATGGATGTGAGGGAGCGGGCTGGGTCTAGTCAACATTGTGACAATGTAGGCTCATCACAACCATAGCATGATGTGTCTACACCACTCAAACCTGCACCTATCACAAATGGAGTGGACTATCCCCATGGAGATGACTGGCTACATGGAGTTAATTGCCCATATGGAGTCAATTGGCCCAATGGTATGTTGGCTTGTATATAAGATTAAATGAATTGACTTGCAAAATGCATAAAGGATAAACTATGTGTATGTGAAAAGGGATGTCAAAACATACGTGTGCCTGGTGTGAGAACGTCCATGCCTACTTCCCATATCGTTGGTTGATGATAATGATATTGAACATGTTCACGACATCTGGGTCCTGGGATAGGTCGATCAACAAATTGCCTCCAAACCAAATACATGCATAACAATTTCTTGAAGCATAAAACATTCATAAATAGCTATGCATAAAGGATTTATGAATAAAGCTTATGCATAGAGCCTATGCATAGAGCCCATGTATCAAGCTTTTCATAGAGCCTACGCATCAAGCTATGCACAAAGCCTACGCATCAAGCTATGCATAGAGCCCACACATAAATCTACACATAGAGCCTATGTATAGAGCCTATGCATAGGCTCTTATGCATAAAGCTCTATGCATAGTATCCATGCATAGAGCTTGCATAGAGCTTATATAGAGCTTGCAAGCCTATGCATAAGCTTGCAAGCCTATATATAGAGCTTTATGCAAGCCTAAACTAAACCTAAACCCAGAACCCAAGGGTGAAATAAACATAGAATTTGCATCAAATTTCTCTATTGGTACTTCTATGTAAAAGATAGGATTAGGGCAAGGCAAAGAGAGAGGAAAGAGTGGGGAAGGGAAAGAAAAGCTCACATAGAGAGCATGGATGAAGTTTTCCATAAAATATTGAGAGTAAAGAAGAAAGGAATGAAGCTTTCCATGAAAGCTTGAGATCATAGGAGAGGGAGAGAAGCACATACCTTCGAAGAGGGATGAGCTTTGATGGAGGGATAAGTGGAAGGGAAAATGACTTTGGGTGCGAGGAAGATCTATAGCAATCTCGAGGGGGTCACTTATAAATATGTAAGCCTATCACATGGGTTCAACAAAAGGGGTTTTTTTAATCCCTTTTTTACACATTTTTTACATACAGAAGGGTACCATTTAAAGGGGGTATTTACAAATTAAATAAAAAAAGGGTGTGTTTTATTCATGAAAAAGTTACAGATAAGGGGTTTTTAATTAGGCCTTGAACACACGTGATATAGAGGGTTTACATATAGTGTCCCCCTCGAGACAGCAATCAATGCATGTGACTCTTTGGGGGTGGGTAGAAATAATCATGGGCGACGACAATGATTTAGGCGGGAGTACTAGTTTTTCAAGTCATGCTGAGTAATGAAATTTTGCTGCTGTAAATGTTGCATAGTAGCAAAACCCTGGGCCACTTTCTACTTGCTAGTTCTACATAGCATGTCTTTTTATGCTAAAATATATTTATTTGTGGTCTGATTATAGATGTTTGATAGTGATGAAGGGCTGGATGTTGGTTCTAAAGCATGTTTGAGAGAAAAGATACGATGTATGTGTGATCAATGCAAGGGACAATATATATAACAATGTTGTACAACAGTTGAGCATGTCCCCACGTATGGGACTCATGATGACATGGAGGAGAGCCATAGGAGAGTGTTACACAATATGCCACACCATTCAATGATATCAGGTATATTGCAAAAGGTGGCGAGGCTTCATAGGGAAAGCATGGTTGAGAATCATCTTCTCCAACCAATGAATGAGGTGCCTCCACCATTGTTGAGAATCATCTTCTCCAACCAATGAATGAGGTGCCTCCACCATTGCCATATGAGAAGGAAGAGGATCTCATCATGAAAGACATGGTGAATGATTTCTTTAAAATAGAGGTCATAGATGATAGAGAGAAAGCTCCAATGTCACAAGAGGAGTAAACCTTGTGTAGAGAGGCAAGCACCCCTTTTATGAGGGATGTTCATACTCTACACTCCGAGAAAACTTGGAGCTATTAAACTTGCAACAAGAAACTTCTAGATGGAGTTATTCAAGTGTCACAAGTCGTCTTAGGTAAGATTCAATCAATATGTTCTCTTAAATAGAAAATGTCTCTTGTTTTATATTCTCTCCTTGTAGATATTTTGACATATGATTTCTTATTGTTGTAGGCTATAACATAAGCCTTATGTTATGTTATAGGCTTCTCAAGAAGCCTTATGTTATGTTGTAGGCTTCTCAAGAATCTTCTCAATTAAGATTCTTCCCCCTCAAAATCTATTGATAGACTCACAAGATGTGTCTTGTAAATTGCTCTTTATGCTAGGTATGGATTATATAAAAATATACACGTATGTCCCAATTATTGCATGCTATTTAGAGGTGTTAAGAAAGATGCAACCCAATGTCTACAATGTGGAAAGAGTCGATATAGAGGTGATTTTCAAGGAGACAAAATTCCTCGAAAGGTGTTGAGACACTTTCATATCATTCCTCTCAACCAACACATGTTTAAATGTAAGGGGATAGCAGAACTCATGATATGGCATGCAACTCATTGCTTAACCGATGGCATCATGAGGATTATATAGCTAATTCACTGGCATGGAAACATGTGGAGCATCAATGGTGGGTGGCCAGAGTTTAAAGATGAGGCCCATCACTTAGGATGGTGCCAACAAATTTGGCTTTAATTCCACATCATGGTCTATTGTACTGGTGAATTACAACCTCCCTCCATGGGTGACAATCAAGAAAGGTCATATCATGCTTTCTCTTCTGTCTAGTGTCGAGACTACTCAGCCGACTGCGAATAGAGGATATCCGTGAAGCCCGAATCGGCATGGGAAGTCTCCTCTGCGGTGCTCGAGCAAGAAGGTCGGTGCTCAGTGCCCGCCGGACAGCAGGTGAGCGCCAGGGAACTGCCAGGGCCTCCTGGGGAGCTGAGGTGAGCGGAGGGGAAGGAGGGGGGGAGAAGGGGGTGGAGAAGGAGCCGCTAACAAAACCGACACGGGAACAGGAGGAGGCGAAGGTGCAAGCGAGGTGGGAGGGGGGGACAGGGGAGGGGGGGTGGGGGCGAAGGAGGGGTTGCTGGCATCTCCTGGTCCTCTCACTCTGCACTGAGGTCTCCTCCTGGAGGGGAGCAAAGCTGTTCCTCACTAGAACCCAGTGATGCTAAGACTGTGGCTACTGCTGCATCGGTCTTTGGGCGTGCTGCTGTGTGGCTGTCTCCCTCTACGGCGCCCCTATCCAGGCTGCCACTTCGAGGTCTCTGTGGGCTGAGCAGGTGTCCCGGAGGCTGCCTACCGAGCCGCATGTGGGCGGGCCATCGGGGGGGCCTGCTGCTGTGGTGAAGGTCGGGGTCTCCTTCTGCAAGGGCAGGCCTTGGCCATGTGGCCGACTTGCCTACATATAAAACACTGGTTCGAGAGCCCCGAAAACTCCACTCTCTGATCAATCCATCCCCCCTATTCTAGGTAGCTGAATGACCTTCGGAAGGGAGGAGATGTCAGGAACCAAAACTCGCCCAGCTGCTCTAGCCACCACTGAAGCTGCTGTGGGGCCAGTCTCAAGCACCGAGCCCACCAATGCTCCTAGCCTAGAAAGGAGCGGAAGGTACTCGCGCGGAGTCCAGGGAAGCAAATTGTGACATGGAAAAGGCGCTCTCCCTGCTCGGTCGTCGTCGCTGGGTGGGTCGAAGCCATGCTGCCAAGGTCTGAAGAATGCCCAAGCGCCCCTGATGTCAAGGGGACTCATGGCTAGGACGTGGGCCACGCTGTCTCGAACTCAGCAAGAAGGAGGGCCTGGAGAAGATCTCGGATCTCCCCTCTGATGGGGCGAGTGCCGATTATATGGCAGATGGTGGAATGTGCCTGGAGGCGTTCCACCTCTGCAGAGTGAGGCTCGTTTCCTCTTCTGGCGAAAGAGAAAGCCTGATGGGGGTATCCTCAGGGGGCGGGCGAGGGGGCTGCGGAAGAGTTCCTCTGAGGTGGGGAGAGAGGAGCCTCCATCAATGTCTGAAGCTAGGTCGAAGGCGAAGCGAATGTGGAGAGTCCTGCAAGAGCCGAGCTGCACACAAGGCGGAAGGGAAAAGGCCGAAGACAGAGAAAAACAGAGGGGGCGGAAAAACACAGAAAGAGGGGGAGGGGCATGAGGCGGCGACAAAAAAAGGCAGGGGGGCAGAAGCAACGCGAAAGGGGGTGGGGGGAACGAGGGCGGAGGCAGGCGGAGGGGTTGGGGCACTGAAGAAGGGGAGAAATAGGGGGGCGCGAAGGTGAAGGAGCAAGGGGCGGCGGCGGGTGCTACAGAGCTGGGGCGGGGGGGGGCGCGAGAAGACCAGGCGGGGGGGGTGGAGCAAATGCAAGGGCGGCGAAAACAAGGCAGGCGGGGGGGGGGGACAGACGACGCGAGGGAGGGGAGGGGAGAGTACGTGCAGGCTACAGCACGAGCAGGCGGGAGCGGAAGCTTCAGCGAGCTGGCAGCAAGCGGAGGTATACGATCTTAGATATTATGAACACACCATTTTTAGCCTTTGGATCCAACTTGGTCCTCTTCTTAGACGACACATGTACATAAGCAACACATTCTAAGACTTTAAAATGTCCAATGTTGGGCCCAAAACTTGTTATCCTCATCTCATGAGTACTCTCATGTATAGCACATGTAGGTGTCTTGTTCAAGATGTACACCGTTGTAGCACGTGCTTTTGCCCAATAATACAATGGCATAACCTTATCATTCAATAATACATTGGCATACCCTTCTCATTTCATAATACACTGACATACCCTTCTCATTCAATAATAGCTCTTTGCAACTTCGCCAATCACTCTATTCTTTATCTTAGCAACCCCATTTCGCAAAGGAGTATGCCTGCATGTAAGCTGCCTTCTAATCCCATGTTTTCTCAAGAACTCATCAAATGTGTTGAGATTCAAGCTCGATGTCAGTGTGAGCCAGCTATGCTAAGTGCTGGCATGTTAGGTAGGAACATGTGTGAGACATAAATGATCGCGTGTCCAGCTGGTCATAGTGTGTGGACATTAGCTAGGGTTAGATGTGTGTGGACACAACTCATAGTGTGTTGTGTGTATTATGGATTATGGCATTATGCTTTGTGTGAGAAGGGAGATGGCTTCCCTCTATGATTAGGGTTTGCAATATACATTAGGGTTTGCTCATGTGTGTGTGTCTCCTCCCCCTCTACCGTTCTTTTAACATGGTATCAGAGCCTTGTGCTGTTTATTAGGGTTTATGAGTGAGTGAGTGAAGAGGGAGAAGAAGCTGTGAAGAGAAGCTGTGAAGCTTGCCATTGGAGATGTGAAGCTTGGAGCACACCGATTCTTATCAGATCTGAGAGCTTGGCCTACCGGGTAAGGTCTTCTAAACATCCTTGAGCGGATTGCAGGTGATTAGTCATTGCTAAAGGCAAGAAAGAAGGCAGATTGTTTAAGCTGGATGCTTGGATTCCTGAGCTAAAATCAGCCATGTTCTCTAAAAGAAAAAATGTGGTACAGGACATTGATATGTGGCATAAGAGGATTGGACATGTCAATATACAAAGATTAAAGAACATGCAAACTAGAGGCATTGTCAGTGGGCTGCCTAGATTCAAGTATGATGGGCATATGCATGTTTGTGAAGCCTGTCAGTTTGGAAAGCAGGCAAGGTTGCGGTTTCCTAGAGAAGGAAATATGAGTAGCAGGCCACTTGAGATAGTACATAGTGATGTATGGGGTCCTGCACAAAACCCATCTATCAAAGGCAGTTTATACTATGTGACATTCATAGATGATTTCAGCAGGATGACATGGATATACTTTCTCAGAGAGAAGAGTGAAGTGTTGGAAAAGTTCATGGATTTCAAAGCTTTTACAGAAAAGCAATATGGCTGTTGGATTAAATGTTTGAGGACAGATGGACGTGGTGAGTACACCTCAAAAGCTTTTGAGCATTTCTTGAGGAAGCATGGAATTAGAAGACAATTGACTTGCAGGTATACACCTCAGCAAAATGGTGTGGCTGAGAGAAAGAATAGAGTCATATGTGAAGTGGCTAGGGCGATGCTCAATGAAAAGAGCATGCCAGATTACTATTGGGCAGAAGCATGTGCTACTGCAGTGTATATACTGAACAAAACACCTACAGCAGCCATTCATGGAAGTACACCAGAGATGCGGCTTACAGGTTATAGGCCATACATTAGACACCTCAAAGTTTTTGGATGCATAGCTTATGTACATGTGCCTGATGAAAGAAGAAGGAAGTTGGATCCTAAGGTAGAAAAATGTGTATTTGTTGGATATGCACAGGATCGAAAGGCATACAAATGTTATAATCCACAAACTAGACAAGTGGTCATCTCACGAGATGTGGTGTTTGATGAGCTTGCTAGTTGGTACAAAGCAAAAGATGAGGGTGTCATTGAGTCACTTGAAGCAGATGTGCATGTGAACTTGCCACCACAAGCAAGTTCTAGTTCTACTTCTATGTTTGGGCCAACAGCAGAAGCAGAAGCTGAGAGTAGTACTGTACGTCCATGGTCAGGACATTTGAGGCATGAGAGTGTGAGCACTGGGAGTAGTGCTGTGGATAAAGGAAAGAAGAAGGTTGAAGGCATTGGAATTACAGGTTATGAGTCATCTAGTTCAGAGAGTTTGGATGAGGAGCTTGGCATACCTGTTTTATGCACACCTGGTGCTAGGCAGGATAGATATGTGCCACCACATGCTAGAGTGACAGGTGTTCAGAGTGATCCGCATGCATTGCGGAGATCCCAGAGAGTCAGATATCCAGTTGACAGATTGACATATCGAGATTTTGCTATGCACTATGCATATATGACATCTATGGTGAAGCATGTGTGGAACCTACATGCTATACAAAGGCTATTGGAGAGCATGTATAGGAGAAAGCAATGGATGTTGAGATGGACGCATTGGTCCATATTGATACATGGGATTTGGTTGCACTACCAAAGGACAAAAATGTTATTGGATGTAAATGGGTTTACAAAGTGAAGTGCAAATCTGATGGTTCCATTGAAAGACATAAAGCAAGATTGGTAGCAAAGGGTTATGCACAAACCCAAGGATTGGACTATGATGAAACCTTTAGTCTAGTGGCTAAGATGGGCACAGTGAGAGCAGTCATTGCTATGGCTGCAGCTAATGGCTGGGAAATGCATCAAATGGATGTCAAAAATGCATTTCTAAATGGAGATCTACAAGAGGAAGTGTATCTGGCACAGCCAGAAGGGTATGTACACCCAAGATATCCCACTCTTATATGCAAATTGAAAAAGGCACTATATGGTTTGAAACAAGCACCTCGTGCTTGGAGTGATAAGATGAGCAGATATCTTATCTCTCTTGGTTTTCAGATTTCTACAGCAGATTCTTCACTCTATGTGAAGAAGACAGAGCATGGGATTGTTTTACTCGTCATCTATGTGGATGACTTGATTATCACAGGAGATCATGGTGCAGATGTGATGCATGTCAAGAAAGCTTTGAGTGGGCAATTTGACATGAAAGACCTTGGTGAGTTGAGATACTTTCTTGGAATTGAAGTGGTCAAAGATCATGCAGGTACATGGTTAGTACAGCACCAATATGCATTGGATATGTTGGCAAAATATGGCATGACAGGGTGTAAGCCTATGAGTACACCTTTGGAGCAAAATGTGAAGTTGCGGGCTGATTATGGTGAGGAGTTGGATGATCCATCTATGTACAGAAAGATGGTTTTGGTAGTCTCATTTACATGACTATCACACGCCCGGATTTGAGTTATGCTGTGGGGCTAGTAAGCCAGTTTATGTAGAGCCCTAGAAAACCTCATTTGGATGCAGTGAGATGCATTATGAGATATGTTAAAACCACTGCACATTATGGTCTTCTATATGAGAGTGGTAAAAGCTTGGATATACATGGCTACACAGATGCTGATTGGGCAGGTAGCTCATATGACAGGAGGTCTACTAGTGGATATGCTTTTACACTTGGAAGTGTTGTGGTGAGTTGGAGTAGCAAGAAGCAACCTACAGTTGCTTTATCTAGTACAGAGGCTGAATACATGGGTGCAGCCATTGCTACTTGTGAGGCAGTATGGTTAAAGAGTCTCTTGGCGGCAGACTTGGGTGAGCCTATTGATGGCAAAGTTGTCATTCATTGTGACAACATGAGCAGCATACAGTTGGCAAAGAATCCAGTATTTCATGCGAGGACCAAACACATAGAGGTCCATTATCACTTTGTCAGAGAGAAGGTGCTGGATGGTACAGTTGATCTTCAGTATGTGAAGACTGATGAGCAGGTGGCAGACATCTTTACGAAGCCACTTAGCAGGGAGAAGTTTGAGTACTTCCGTACTATGTTGGGAGTACATGGGATGAGCTTGAGGGGGAGTGTTGAGAGTCTTGATATCCCAAGCTCATCTACATCTTCATCGGTAGTATATCATGAGCTTGAGAGGGGCTGTTGAGATTCAAGCTCGATGTCAGTGTGAGCTAGCTATGCTATGTGCTGGCATGTTAGGTAGGAACATGTGTGAGACATAAATGACCGCGTGTCCAGCTGGTCATAGTGTGTGGACATTAGCTAGGGTTAGATGTGTGTGGACACAACTCATAGTGTGTTGTGTGTATTATGGATTATGGCATTATGCTTTGTGTGAGAAGGGAGATGGCTTCCCTCTATGGTTAGGGTTTGCAATATACATTAGGGTTTGCTCCTGTGTGTGTGTCTCCTCTCCCTCTACCGTTCTTTCAACAAAATGCATGTGAGGTATACTCACCCACCACCACCATCTATCTTTAAGCATTTGATCCAATTTTTATATTGCTTTTCCACAAGAGCTTTAAACTCTTTTAACTTACCTAAGGCTTCACTCTTGTCTTTCAAGAAGTAGATCCATGCCATCCTGAAATCATTAATGAACCTAATATAGCACCTGCTTTCATTCATGATAGATTAAGTTTGTGTAGGTCCCCATATGTCACTATTTGCAGCCTCTAATGGTTTACTCATTTGACCTTCTTAGCTTGCTTCCCAAATTACGTGCTAAGCAATCCTTTCATGCAACCAAGGTGGCTCCTAATAACGCCACTGACAATGGAAACTTGCAAGGTGTATGAAAGAAAGGCAAAGTAAAGTGAGTAGAAATTTTACTCATAAGATGTAGAGATTGATGTCATTAAAGTGTAGCTCATAGACAAGATCCGGTGTGGTGAGTACTTTCATGTGTATCTACACACCCATCTGTAGTAGATCTAACAATACTACTCTAGAATATGATGAGGAATAGTACAAATCTGGTCCCCAAAGATGTTAGCAAAAAAAAAACCCCCTGCTAGAATGGCCCCCAAAACGCACCTGAAACGAAAAGCTGACCACAAAACTGTAGTACAAAATATTGCATAGTTCATGATCCTCTTTCTTCTCCCAGAAGGACTCCTTGATCCGATTCAAGAATACAAGCGACTCGCAGGTGAGGAGTAGGCAGCATCAACAGTGGTGATGAGGAGCGTGTTGTTAAAACCCTAAGATCTCTCTAGATAATTGTTATGCAGCATAAACATGCATAAATTAGGCATAAACTCATCCACCCGACTACCCCCGAGCCCAAGGGATGCACACATGAATAATAATAAAATACATCATACCTTTTCCTTGATGTCCCATTTCATCAAGAGGTATAACTTCAATCCAATAGCATGTAGCTATAGTGTGAAATGGTAGGTGAGTAGATATGATCCTCTACACACAAGAGAGCATAACATAGCCTTGGCCTCACAAGCCCAAGCCTCCAAGCCTCCAAGCCTCCCTTGAGTATGCCCCATGCCCCTATTATATAGGAGGGCCCTCAAGTGACTCTTGATTCTCCATTTCCTATGTGTGACCCTTGGATGCCTGACCCTAACCTTAACCCTTAAGGTTAGTCCTAACCCATGCTCCACTAGAGCTTGTTCCCATGCTCCCATGCTCACAAGAGTAATGTGGGTTAGCCTCCTAGTATATGCATACATAATGTGCATATAACATACTTCCCCTCTCTCAAAACATTGCACTCTTACAATGAAAAGAAGAAGAACTGCGTTGAACAATCTCAACCGACTCCCAAGTCGAATCCTCTATTTCCCTATCTTTCCACCTAAATTTAACCTCAAGAATTAGCCAACTACAAAGTTTTTTTTCCTTGAATTCAAGTACCTTATCAGGTTCATGTGGAACATAGAATAAATCTTCGACTTCAACGAGTTCTTGAGGAGTAACTGTGTTATCCTCACCTCCCAGTTTCCCTTTCAATCTATTGATATGAAAGACTGGATAAACTCTAACATGTGGAGGTAGTTTTAAGTTCAAACGCAACGGTGCCAATCCGATGTATAACTCGAAAATGGACCACAATATCTAGGAGATAAATTCAAGCATTTTTCTATTGACAAAGTCCGAGAATCTTTAGGAATATTAAAATTAACCAACGCTCCTAGTTCAAAAGGCCAAGATGAGCGTCCCCTATCAGTATAAAATCGTACTCTATCCTTAGCACTCGTGATAAAATCTCAAGCTTTGGTCAGCATTTCCTGCATATCTCGTAAGAAATCCCTCGATGCATCAAGCTCGATGTCCTTAGACCGACATCAATAGGTGCCCTGGGTTGATACCCATACATAAGTATGCACGGACTAAAACCAATAGCCGTATATTTAAAACTATTATAGGTAAACTCCATCATTGGAAGATATTTTTTCCCAATATGATGATTTTCTAGAGACATATTCACAAAGCATATCCTCTATTCATACGTTCTGTTTGCCCATCAGACTGCGGCGGCAGATGATCAGAGCAATTTATACTCAAAGTAATTTCCTCGTTGTAAACCATTCGGGATAAAAAAGGAAAACATGGCATTATAACAGCAGAAACTAGGGATTCATCGGGGCCCCGACGTACCCACATCTGCACATGGAATAATCGACGTCCTGAGTTACCCATATTAATATAGAGAGTCATTAGCGTCTTGATGAGTCACATATGTCCATCCGTAAACCATCAGGTTGATTGTATAAATCACCTAAAGTACGGAACTAATGCCAATAAAGGAAAAATCCAAATTTCCTTAATTCGAACACGACAAGATAAACTTGTTGAACTCTAAAGAAAGAGATTTCAACAAATGAAAATGCCGACGAGATTACACTCATCAATACATGCAGGCTATAGATAAAATAAGTTTATCTAGAGAATGCCCACACTATAACTTCTAGTGAATTTAGAAAATGTGATTGTCTTTGAATGTTGAGGTCAACATGCTAAGTGATGTAAGCAAAGCAACAATCTTGAGCCCAAATTATCCCATAAGATAATATATGTGAGGGATCACTAGCATTCCATACCACCTATACATACCTTAACAATTTGAAACTCCCTAGTATGCTGTCTAGGAAATATGAATAAAATCCTGTAGAAAAGGAATAAGATGGCCTTATCCCTGACTTTCACATACTAAAACCTGTCTCTATATACCTGAGACTACATCAAGGAATAACTCTTTTCGAGTACATCATTAGAAAAGAAATTGAATTATTGGCGCCTTTCTAATGATAACTACCCAATAAACACAATAAAGCTAGGGTAGAAAAAATAACTCACCTAGATATATAAGCAACTAGGTATCCGAGTTGAAATATGTACAAGAGTACAAGCAATATACTCCAAAATTAAGTACAAAAAACGAAGGCAAATGCTACCTTCAAAGCACATGATATTATCCAAAAGATCAAAAGATCCTTAAGACCATGGATAAAAGCATAGAAGCTCCTCGAATCCATGAAAACCATAGTTGATCATAAAAATTAATGCATGCCATCTAATGGTCATTAATCATACCAAAAGAAGCATTAAAATTGGTGGCCAACTCATCAATCTGGAGTATATGAACATAGTTTCGTTTAAACAAAACTCCAAAGTAAGCAAGTGAAACACGTGTGTAGCACTCAATAAAAAACCCCTAGACACAAGTGATCTAGGCAGAACCTGATGAGTCCATATAAAACTTGGAAAACATCCAATAAAATCCACCAAAATAAACCGATCAACTGACCCATGATAGAATTTGTCTTAGGCTTAAAAAATTAAGCACAAACCACACTTAAACAAGTACAAAATAAATTATCATGGAAAAGTGTCAAAGGTGAAACACACTTTGAACGCAGATTATAGCCATCAAAAGTAATTAAGGAACATGTCCAAAAAGAATGGCTAAACAATGGTAAAAAATCATAAAAACATTGTTCAAAATTAATTCAAACAGAAATATCTACTAATACGAGGTATAATCGTATTAATAATATACGAATAACCCGCATCTATCTTATGTCAGCACGAGAAAACATACTTCAACATTAAATAACCCTCGAAAATATTAAATTCTTGAGAAAAAGAAT
Source organism: Cibotium barometz (assembly GCF_041138505.1). Classification (NCBI taxonomy): domain Eukaryota; kingdom Viridiplantae; phylum Streptophyta; class Polypodiopsida; order Cyatheales; family Cibotiaceae; genus Cibotium; species Cibotium barometz. The sequence continues at coordinate 28,301,914 of NC_141067.1, forward strand.
TATCATAATTTTTAACTATTTTTCTCTAATTTTTAGGGCCTCAAAATATGATAATTTTGAATTCCACCAAACCTATCTTATGGCATTCCAAACCTATATTTTTCCAGAAAATTTTTAGCAATTAATTTTACCAAAATACCATTGATATTTTAAAAAATACCAATTTTTAGGATTTCTAATAATTTCTAGAATATTCTTAAATTTTCCTGAGAATCCCATAGTTCACACGAAATTTCCAATTCCGCCCGACAATTCTCAAATCCAATGAAAATTTATAATTTTTATGGATTTTCTAATTTTTTGGGTCAAAAAATATATTTTTAAAGGAATTTAAATGGTCATGGGCGCCTAAATGGACACACTGTGTGTCCCTTCCACAGGCTCTTCTGGAATTGGAGTAGGCACATCCAATTTCCTTTCCCTTATCGGCTCGTTTCTTGGATACATTGTATTCCTTGCCCTTAATTTGGCTTCATAAATTTGTTTGGCACTCCTCCACTAGGACCTTAGCTTCTTCAAGCTTTCTTATCTCACATGCCAAAGTACCAATCATGCCACCATGACCACAAGCCCACTCATCTAAATAGAACCGACCTAATCTGGATAGGTTAGGGTTGGTGCTCCTCCTTTCAGATCTTGAGAAACACAGAGTCCTGGGGTTGCGTTCAAACTCTTGTAAATGACAAGGGTCCTACCCCCTCAACTCCTTCCAAGCCGAGTACTCTCTGCTTGCCAACTCTAACATGTTAAAATCCCCACCAATACATGTTGCATGGACAGAAGCCTTTGTTGTACTAATCCACAGCCCTAAGCCTGAGTAAGAAAACAAGATGCTAAATTTAAACATGATTGTAATAAAGTGCTAAAGGGCATGGCCCAATGTGGGGGCCAAGGTATTACTAAGTGTGAAAAGGGGCCAAGAGTATACCCACATTTTTTTAAAATTTAAAATAACCTTTTTCTAATTTTCCACTAATTTTCAAGAATTTTGTAAAATTTTTAAATTCCCCCGAACGCATTTAGAATACGAACGGTCAAAAAATTTTGGAATTCCAACGGTTTTCCCAGAATACGGAAAGCCAACAGTTTCGAGAAAATGAAAAGACAAAAAAAATCAGAATGTGAAAGGTCAAAAGTTTCTGAAATACAGAAGGTCAAAAGTTTTTCCGGAATTCGGAAAGCCAAAAGGTTTCCCTGAAGATGAAAAGCCAAAAGTTTTTTAAGAGAAAAAATTTCAAAAATTTCCTGACATGTTTTTTTCTCAAATGTCAAATTTTCTCTATTTTTTAAGCTTTTTCCAAGGTTTTTTTGAAAAAAAAATCAAAAGCTTTATTTTGGTAAATAATAAAAAACTCATTTTTTTAAAAAAAACAAAAAAAACAACATTAATAAGCTTAACTAAAAAGCTTATAAATTGATTTTTTAGGGGGGGTGTATTTTTCCGCCGCCGGCCCCTCCCCCCCCCCCCCCCCCCCCCCCCCCCGCGTGTGCGTAGAATTGAGAGAGAGGGAGAGATTATCTCCTCACTCTTCTCTCCTCTCCATCTTCTCCACTCCCTTCTCTTTCCACCCTCTCCTTCTCTGTTAGAGAGGAGGTTGATTATGTTTTAATTAATCTTTTTTAATTAAAATAATCTTAATCATAATTAAATATTAATTATGATTAATATTTAATTAAAAATCCCTTTTAAGAGAAATTCACATGGGGGAGAGGAAAAAAGAAAGAAAAATCAGATTTAAGAGGCGGAGAAGGTCCCACGCACATGGAAGAGCATTTCTTGCATCAACATGCTGCCTCCTATTGCATTTTAGCAGAAATTTGGCAGAACTTTGATGGTATACCCGCGGAAAAACCCGCAAAAATACATTTTTAACAATAAAAATGGTCAAAAAATTCTTAAAAAATAGGAAAAATTTTCTTAAAATTTTAAAAAATTTAGGGAATCCATTCTACTAAAAATATCCACAATAAAATATGTGCTATTTTTGTAAAAATTTCTATTAATGCTTATTTTAAACCACAAAAAATAGAAAAAAATAGCATTAAACTCACGAAATTCCCTCGCAACGTGGATTCGTCCATTGAATAGTAGTAACATGCATTCCAATCGCCATATCAACAATCCACGTGCAAATCATCAACACAAATCAATAAAATAATATTTTTATTAGTAAATATTAAAATTTACTTTAAAAAAAATACCAAAAATCGCACTAAGAAAAAATCAACAACAATTAACTAGACATTGCTCTGATACCACTGTTAAAACCTTAAGATCTCTCTAGATAATTGTTATGCATAAACATGCATAATTCAGGCATAAACTCATCCACCTGACCACCCCCGAGCCCAAGGGATGCACACATGAATAATAATGAAATATATCATACCTCTACCTTGATGTCCCATTCCATCAAGAGGTATAACTCCAATCCAATAGCATGTAGCTATAGTGTGAAATGGTAGGTGAGTAGATATGATTCTCTACACAAGAGAGCATAACATAGCCTTGGCCTCACAAGCCCTAGCCTCCGAGCCTCCCTTGAGTGTGCCCCATGCCCTATTATATAGGAGGGCCCTCAAGTGACTCTTGACTCTGCATTTTCCATGTGTGACCCTTGGATGCTTGACCCTAACCTTAACCCTTAAAGTTAGTCCTAACCCATTCTCCACTAGAGCTTGTTCCCATGCTCCCATGCTCACAAGCCTAATGTGGGTTAGCCTCCTAGTATATGCACACATAATGTGCATATAACACGTGTGCTCTGATACCAAATGTTGGACATAGGGTTGTTGCAGGAATGCATACACACACATAGAGAGTGGAGAAGTTCAAGGAAGCACACAATGAAATGATAGAAAGATGATTAATGTGTACTCTACAAAGATGATCAGTATACCGCAAGATTGGTGTATACTATAACGGGGAAAAAAACCTCCTAAACAGGGGAAAAGTGCCCAAACTAATCCTAGTGTGTTCACACATATCACTACCAAATATGGCTATAGGAAAAAAACCTTTCTAGGTATTTTTTTTCTTCCAAGAAAATAATTTTATTATGAGTGAAATATAAAAAAATCATGGCTATAAGCCAAAAAAACGAAAAGGAAAATCTTCATTGTAAAATATATCAACCAATTTGGGGCATTATGCTACCAAGAGAGTCACGTGGGGGTTGAAGAGAAGAAAACACCATAATCCCACTCTCTCATAAACATGTCGTGGTTTGCATCTATGCAACAACTCTAGGTGACCTTGTGCGGGCCCATGTAGCCATAAAATTTTGAATGATATCACTCCATATGTTGCATATACATTGAGCATCATAAATATGAATGCCCTTTAAAGCCTCTTTGCATATCAGGTTTTCCAAATCTACCATGTTGTAATGCTAGCAATGATCTCCCAAACAAGTGGTGTCAATGCTCTACAAGGATGGTGCACCTCTCTTGACCACACACCTCCACGTACCAAAAAGACAAATCAAAATCCCTCACCTCAAATGGTTAGGTATGGTTTCATCAATCTGTTGAGAGATACGTCCATGAATCCCTCTAAGATTTTGGGTGGATGTTAACAATCTTTGATCATCTGGAAGACTTCTGGAAGTCTTCCAATCAAGTGCTTCTATTGTACATTTTCTAATATGGCTGCATACATCCCATTGCATCCACAGGTCTATCAAAGTCACTATTCCACATAATGGACTCGCTGTCACCATTATCCATTGATAATGAGAGCATGTGTTGTCAGAAGAATTTCCTCGTAGTACTGCCCCAAGCACTAATAACATCATCAGTAATAAGATCATATGATACTAGTGGGGAAGATGGGAGGTTGTACTCTGCTTCAAAGAATATAAAGCAGCTAATCTCCACCACTCTAAGGAACGTATTTGGATATATAATACACAAAGAAGTCATTCTGAGGCAAACCCTTTGATAATCAACTTGCAAACCAATTCTTTGCACTAGATCTCCAGATCTATAATATTGAGCCCCCCTTCTTGCTTGGGAAGGGGGGTTGAATGGGAAACCTACTTGGGAAACTTACTTGGAAATAATATTAGTCTCCCAGGAAACTTTGACCTAAGTGTCAGAGGTGCCATCCAATCCCGACCATAAAAGTTACAGACCAACCTTCACAACTACCCAACAATCCATGGTTGAAGCACCAACATGAAGCAATAAACCAAGCTTATGTAAGCAACACTTGGTTGACCCCACCAAAGCCCTCCAGGCAAAATCCATCCTCCTCCAATGAAGAAGCTTATTCCTTATGCTCATGAGCACAAGAACAACTATTGAGAAGTGAAATGTAATCCCAACTAGGCATCCAAGATATCTGGTAGTGGAGCCTCTCTTAATCCAATAACCTTAAGGGTTAAGGTTAGGGTCAGGCATCCAAGGGTCACACGGGAAATGGAAAGTCAAGAGTCACTTGCCCCTATATAATAGGGGCATGGGGCACACTCAAGGGAGATTGGGGGGCTTGGAGGCTTATGCTATGGTCTCTTGTGTAGAGGTCCATATCTACTCATCTACCATTTCACACTATAGCTACTTGCTATTGGATTGGAGTTATACCTCTTGATGGTATGGGATATCAATGTAGAGGTATGATGTATTTCATTTACTATTCATGTGTGCATCCCTTGGGCTCGGGGGTGGTTGGGTGGTTGAGTTTATGCCTGATTTATGCATGTTTATGCATAACAATTATCTAGAGAGATCTTAGGGTTTTAACAGTGGTATCAGAGTAATATCTATTTAATTGTTGTTGATTTTTTTGAAGTAAATTTTAATATTTACTAATAAAAATGTTATTTTGTTGATTTGTGTTGATGAATTTCATGTGGATCGTCGATATGGTGATTGGAATGCATGTTACTACAATTTAATGGACGAATCAACGTTGCGGGGGAATTCCGTGAGCTTAATGCTATTTTTTTCTATTTTTTATGGTTTAAATCAAGCATTAATGGAATTTTTTTACAAAAATACCACATATTTTATGGTGGATATTTTTGGTAGAATGGATTCCCAGAATTTCTAGAATTTTTAGAAATTTTTTCTAATTTTTAAGGAAATTTTTTGAGCATTTTTATGATTAAAAATATATTTTTATACATTTTTGCAAGTTTTTTCCGCGGGAATGCGATCAAATTTCTGTCAATTTTCTACTGAAATTCAGTAGGGGACAGCGTGTTGATGCATGAATTTCTCTCCCGTGTGCGTGGGGTCCTCTCCGCCTCTCAAATTTGATTTTTCTTCTTTTTTCCGTGAGAAATTCTCTTAAAAAGGATTTTTTTAAAAACATTAATCATAATTAATGTTAATTATGATTAGAAATGTTTCATTAAAACTTTAATCAAACATTAAAGTTAATCTCTGATTAACAGAGAGGGGAGGAAAGAGAATGGAAGGAAGAAGAGGGAAAGGAAAGAGAGGAGAAGAAGGAGAGGAGAGAGTTTTCTTACTCCCTCCCTCCATCAATTTTCTGCACGGGGGGCGAGGGGGGGGGCTGCGCGGCAGCCGACGGAAAAAAACGTCCCCCCCCTAAAAAATCAAAAACTCATAATAAGCTTAATTAAGCTTATTTTCATTTTTTTTATTTTTTTATTTTTTTAAAAATAAGTTTTTTTTATTATTAAAAAAAGCTTTTGAATTTATTTCAAAAAAAAGCTTGGAAAAAGCCTTAAAAATAGAGAAAATTTGGAATTCGAGAAAAAATTTTCTCTCAAAATTTTCTAGAGATTTCTTCTTGAAATTTTTTGGCTTTTCATCTTCCGGAAAACCTTTGGCTTTCCATTTTCCCGAAACCTTTTGGCTTTCCAAATTCCGGAAAAACTTTTGACCTTCCGTATTCAGGAAACTTTTGACCTTTCACATTCTGATTTTTTTTGTCTTTTCATTTTTCCAAAACTTGTGGCTTTCCGTATTCCGGGAAAACCGTTGGAATTTCGAAATTTTTTGACCGTTCGTATTCTAAATGCGTTCGGGATAATTTGAAAATTTTAAAAAATTCTTGAAAATTAGTGGAAAATTAGACAAAGGTTATTTTAAATTTTGGAAAAATGTGGGGTTGGTGTTTGGCATGTGGTGTGTCCATTCGGGCGCCCGTGACCATTCAAATTCCTTTAAAAATATATTTTTTGACCCAAAAAATTAGAAAAATCCATTAAAATTATAAATTTTCATTGGATTTGAGAATTGTCGGGCGGAATTGGAAATTTCGTGAACGATGGGATTCTCAGGAAAAATGAGGAATATTCTAGATATTATTTTTAGAAATCCTAAAAATTGGTATTTTTAAAATATTAACGGTATTTTGGCAAATTTAATTGCTAAAAATTTTCTAAAAAAATATAGGTTTGGAATGCCATAAGATAGGTTTGGTGGAATTCAAAATTATTACATTTTGAGGCCCTAAAAAATTAGGGAAAATTAGAAAAAAATCATGATAATTCTTTTTCTCGAGAATTTAATATTTTTGAGGGTTATTTAATGTTGAAGTACATTTTCTCGTGCTGACATTAGATAGATGCGGGTTATTCGCATATTATTAATACGATTATATCTCGTATTAATGGATATTTATGTTTGGATTAACGATGTATTCATGATTTTTTACCATTGTTTAGCCATTCTTTTTGGACATGTTTCTTAATTTCTTTTGATGGCTATAATTTACGTTCAAAGTGTGTTTCACCTTTGATACTTTTCCATGATAATTTATTTTACACTTATTTAAGTGTGGATTGTGCTTAATTTCTTAAGCCTAAGACAAATTCTATCATGGATTAGTTGATCGGTTTGTTTTGGTGGATTTTTATTGGATGTTTTCCAAGTTTTATATGGACTCATCAGGTTCTGCCTAGATCACTTGTGTCTAGGGGTTTTTTTATTGAGTGCTACACACATGTGTTTCACTTGTTTACTTTGGAGTTTTGCTTGAACGACACCACGTTCATATACTCCGGGGATTGATGAGTTGGTCACCAATTTTAATGCTTCTTTTGGCATGAGTAATGTCCATTAGATGGTATGCATTGATTTTCATGATCAACTATGATTTTCATGGATTAAAGGAGCTTCTATGCTTTTATCCATGGTTTTATAAGGATCTTTTGATCTTTTGGATAATTTCATGTGCCTTGAAGGTAGCATTTGCCTTCGTTTTTTGCACGTAATTTTGGAGTATTTTTTTTGTACTCTTGTACATATTCCAACTCGGATACCTAGTTGCTTATATATCTAGGTGAGTTATTTTTCTACCCTAACTTTATTGTGTTTTGGGTAGTTATCATTAGAAAGGCGCCAATAATTCGATTTCTTTTCTAATGATGTACTCAGAAGGAGTTATTCCTTGATGTAGTCTCAAGTATATAGAGACAGGTTTAGTATGTGAAAGTCTGGATAAGGCCATCTTATTCCTTTTATACAGGATCTTATTCATATTTCCTATACGGCATACTAGGGAGTTTCAAAATGTTAAGGTATGTATGGGTAGTATGGGACACTAGTGATCCCTCACATATATTATCTTATGGGATAATTTGGGCTCAAGATTATTGCTTTGCTTACATCACTTTAGCATGTTGACCTCAACATTCAAAGACAATCTTATTTTCTAAATTCACTAGAAGTTATAGTGTGGGCATTCTTCTAGATAAACTTCTTTTATCTATAGCCTGCATGTTGTGATGAGGGTAATCTCATCGACATTTTCACTTGTTGAAATCTCTTTCTTTAGAGTTCAAACAAGTTTATCTTGTTGTGTTCGGATAAGGAAATTTGGATTCTTCCTTTGTTGGCATTTCTTTCTCTAGGTTCCGTATTTTAGGTGATTTATATAGTCAACCTGATTGTTTACGGACGGACATATGTGATTCATCGAGACGCTGATGACTCTCTATGTTGATATGGGTAACTTGGGATATCGATTATTCCATATGCAGATGTGGGTATATCGGGGCGCCGATGAATCCTTGGTTTCTGCTGTTATAATGCCATGTTTTCCTACTTTATTCCGAATGGTTTACAACAAGGAAGTTACTTTGAATGTGAATTGCTCTGATCATCCGCAGTAGTTTGATGGGCAAACAGAGTGTATGAATCAAATTATAGTGTATATGCTTCGTGCATATATCTCTAGAAAATCATCATATTGGAAAAAATATCTTCCACCAATGATGGAATTTGCCTATAACAGTTTTAAATATACGGCTATTGGTTTTAGTCCGTGCATACTTATGTATGGATATTAACCCAGGGCACCTCTTGATGTCGGTCTTAAGGAAATCGAGCTTGATGCATCGAGAGATTTCTTGCGTGATATACAGGAAATGCTGACCGAAGCTCGGGATTCTATCAGGAGTGCTCAAGATAGGACACGGTTTGCTCATCTCGGTCTTTTGAACCAGGAGCGTTGGTTTATTTTAATGTTCCTAAAGATTTTTAGACTTTGTCAATGGGAAAATGCTCGAATTTATCTCCTAGATATTGTGGTCCATTTTCGAGTTATACATCGAATTGGCACGGTTGCGTTTGAACTTAAAACTACCTCCACATGTTAGAGTTCATCCAGTCTTTCATATCAATAGGCTGAAAGGGAAACTGGGAGGTGAGGATAACACAGTTACTCCTCAAGAACTCGTTGAAGTCAAAAATTTATCCTATGTTCCACATGAACCTGATAAGGTACTTGAATTCAGGGAAAGGAAACTTTGTAGTTGACTAATCCCTGAGGTTAAAATTAGGTGGAAAGATAGGGAATTCGACTTGGGAGTCGGTTGAGATTGTTCAGCACAGTTCTCCTTCTTTTCATTGCAAGAGTGCAATGTTTTGAGAGAGGGGAAGTATGTTATATGTACATTATGTGTTCTATGTTATATGTCATCTACCATTTCAAACTATAGCTACATGCTATTGGATTGGAGTTATACCTCTTGATGGTATGGGACATCAAGGTAGAGGTATGATGTATTCCATTTATTATTCATGTGTGCATCCCTTGGGCTCGGGGGTGGTTGGGTGGTTGAGTTTATGCCTGATTTATGCATGTTTATGCATAACAATTATCTAGAGAGATCTTAGGGTTTTAACATAATGTCAATGAGTGCGAGCCTAAATGCCTCAATGGAAAAGGGGGCAGCAAGTGAGGCACATGGCATCTAGGATCAGTTGAGACTGGGAATCTCAAACCTTCTATTGCACTCTCTCTCTCTCTCTCTCTCTCTCTCTCTCTCTCTCTCTCTCTCAGGGGGAATGAGCCTCTATTCAGAGGAGGTGGTGACATAAGTCAGAGGTAATACTCTTGAACATATTAATAGGCTATGAGTAGAGTGCAGTGTCTTGAAACTATAGCTGGAACTTTATTTACTATGACATAGATCATGAATAGCAAAGAAGTGTCTGTTGCATCTACCTCCCATTTGGATCCAAAAGGACTTCTAGGCATGATAGCAACACTCTCTACATGCTAGCCCTAATGGTACATAAAGTGTCTACAAATCCCTTGGGCATCATTAGGACCTCAATGGAAGGCTTCTTGGGCCCTTTTATTTGGCAGTTTAAGGGAGTCAAACCTTTTCTCTTAAGAAGAAACGTTTTCTAATTAGAAGCTTCAAAACGGCTACTTTATTTGAATTTGAATTTTGGGGGGAAAATGGAATTTAAAATCTAGCGGATAAAACCATATCATGTAACATATCTATGGAAAGCTCTTGATGCGTAGATCACGGATCTGTAATCTCCGCTCAAATAGGAGCTTGTATGTAGAAGTTATGGAGGTCCGAAAATTGTAAAATTGCCCCCTCCCCCCTTTTTGGGGGAAAAAGTGCATCCTTTGACCACTCTTACACCTCTCTTAAAAACCCAACATTTCAGTCCACATGGCAACCCCCCATTTGGCTATTCCTTAATCACCTTGATTAGGCTTGGGCAAATTAAAGGGCCCAAGAAGACCCCATTCACTTGCTAATGCATGATGGTTTTCATGTTCCCTCTGTAATAATGCAGATAACCTACGTTTATGACAACTCTCTCTCTCTCTCTATCGATGACCTCTTGTCTCCTAGCCAAGGCCACCTTACGGAAACACACTTCAAAGTCAAAGCCACACTTTGTCGAGCACTCTATGGTGGAAACACACTCCTAATGTGTGTTTCTTTGTGGAAACACACTCCAACGCCAAAGCCACACTCTATCGACACTCTGTCGGATGAGCACTCTACCGAGCATTAGGGTAACACAACCTCTAAACTTCATCAACCACCTTCTGTGAAAGCTTTCCATTTGAATAAAAAGACTTAGGAATGCACATGTATAAGGAGGATAACTTTGACTCCTTGGATCTTTGATACATAGTATTACTAGAGGCAAGTACTATCGGTGGAGGGACATAATATATTGATGAAGGCAGGTACTACTGGAGGCAAGTACTGCTGGGCTAAGCTACCAGGCACTATGAGTGTAGTCACCTTCCTCAAGGACAGCTACTGCCCCTCGTGTGTGCAATGTGTGCAAGCAAGGAGGGTGCAGAGCAACAGTATGAGAAGCTCATTTGTTTCAACTCAAGTTTTTAGTAGTGAGTTAGTAGTCAAACTAAGTTCTTGAGTATTCAAACCTTTTGATGCTTCTAGGTGATGCAAAAATTTGAATCATGGGTTGGTGCACCTCTCTAGTCAATGCATTGACCCAAGAATAGAAGCCACTATGCGGAATGGGAATCTGTCCAAAGCCAATTGGTTGATAAGCATCAAGATCTCTATGTAAGATTTTGACCACTCTACACCCTTGGGCCCCCATTCAGGCCCCACAACGTCAAGGCAAGGTGTCCAAGAGTAAAGTCTGCCTCCTCTATATATTATGGGATAACTATCTAATGTACTATGTAGTTTATTTAGTAGTGTGCCAAATCTAAACCATCTGGCCTCCAAGGCCCACCATCCCATGTGAATATGGGGATGCGGGACTTGGACTGTTCAACCATGGTTACTAGGGGCCAGTGCACCTGGACAAAACAATACGAGAGTAGAGCATTGATATCAAACACAAAAAATGATAAAACGAGATGATTTAAAAAAATAATAATAATAATCTCGAGCAGAGGGAATATTTTAAGGGAGCCAAGAGCCTTTATGTCTATTGTTGTTATGTCGCTATGTGTGGTTGCTATAGCCAAGGAGGCTCCAAGCTCGTGGTCACAACCCAACCATAGAGGAATGTGGATAACTGTTCACACTATTGGACTTATATAATGACCTGTCTGCCCACACTGGCCCAGCCACCCATGGTCTTTCGACCTTGGCATCTCAGTCCTGAACCCCGGACACACTCGCCACACGCACTTTGGCGTGTGGACTTCATGTCCAGTTGAGCCTTACCACCAATACGGGCAAGGTGTGTGGACTTCATGTCCAATCGAGCCTTACCACCAATACGGGCAACTCACACATGCCGTTATAAGCTACGTGATATTACCTCCCCCCCTTCTAAAGAGTTTTTGTCCATGAAAACTATCACGTGCATCCTGCACTTGGATGCCACGTAGACATATCTATACAAAAGGTGCAGGACCTGGATGGTAAACTAGTCCCATGTGAGCCAGGGATCCATCCCAGTCATCCGAAGTTAGGTGTGCATTGTCTTGCACAGGAGTCCAAGGTCAGGTGTGCACTGTTTTGCACATGAAACAATACCACTCCACGCTATGACTCTCCCTCTGGAATGATGACAGTGATTATGTGTATCTGGTATGGTACTAGATGCCAAATCATTGTGTAGGTAGTTAGGGTTTGCTTTTAGAAAAAGGGGCCAGCCCATAGGGCTACCCCAAGTCTTAGTGTGGACATGGGGATAGTGTGAAACCACCCCCATGAGGGCCAAGAAGGCCCTGGCTATGAACCCACTAGCCATGGAGGGGCTGTAGGACAACCCTAGGGGCAGGCCAGGGAAAAACATACAAGATATGCAGCCTTATATGGCTATAGGGCAAGTATGGGGCATCCCATACAGGCTGCCCAGCCCCCAAGTTGCTTGCAAAACAGTGCCCAGCCCTTTTTGAAGCATGCGCCTGAAGTCCGATCTTGTGTTCCTTGCCTTGGGCTTCGTACCCGTGTACTTTCTTGTACCTTGGACATGTACACCATCATATGGGACTAAATCAGTGTTTAGCTTTGATGAGCCTGATGCTCTGATACCAATGTAACACGTGGAAGCTCTGGGAGTCTTCTTTCAGCCCTAAACGCCATCTAGAACATGCTGATGCAAAATGCAGACGTAGAGGGAGAGTAGAGAGAGAGAGAGTGATGGCTGGAAATTCAGTATATTTCATATGGTACAAAAGGTACTTTCTACAGCCCTAGGCTGAACATCACCAAAATCTACTCCTATACTAGGGACCCATTCCATAAAGGAATGAATGAATATAACAATGAGCACACGTGCCCTTTTATAACCCCTTTGGAGCATTGGATGCTGGCCGACTGGCATTACTTTATCCATAACTTCAATGCCTGCAGCCGCCTTGTCCTCTGGTTGAGCCGACCACTCCTGTAAGCAGCCGACAGCAGTTCTTGTACCCGACAATAGTCCTTGTACAGCCGACAGCTCTTGTCTCAGCCGACTGTCCTTCCTTGCATCTAACGCAGCTGACAAGTCATCCTTCAATGCCTTCCATGCCCTGCTCCAAGTCCAAGTCCTAGCTCTAATGATCTTTTTCTTGGCTGCCCCTACTGGATTAGCTCTGAGAATGTCCATGGCATTTCTTGCACATGACAAAAACAAACTTGAGAAAGTCAGTTGTTCTCACTTGAGACCTTTTCTAGTTTATCCTTTCACTCAACAAGTGTCTATCAATACACAGTAAACCTCGTGTTCCGATCTCTTAACCAGAACTTCAAGACAAACTACGTGCCTTGGTTTTTGCATGTCTCTAGCACAAAAGCTAGATGTACTTGAGATCTCTCCGAGAACTCATGAATTCTGTAGAGTACGGTACCAACCATTTATAGACTACGCTACTAAATATTTGTAGACTATACTACCACGTTACGCTACCAATTTGTTGACTCTTCTCCTTGCATATCTCTACGGCCATGATAGGAGATCTAGACTAGAGTCCATAAAACAACGTAAATGAAGCAAATCACAAAAAAACAAATTCCAAAGGTGAGAGGTACTCTTCTCCACTAGATTATTCATCTATGCACAAGAATATGCTCTAGAGCCTCGTTGGATTTTCAGTTTGACTAACCTCAATCTACAGACTACCATCCTACATCTAGGCATAGAGATAAAAAGCCTTCTCACTTTCTCGTTGCTCAACTTTGCTGAAATTACAAAACTAGGAAACGGAAACGGCTAGGAAATAGTGGATGTATGATACACAATATAAAAATAATGAGAAAAATAGTAACTAGGAAAAAGTTGAGTGGTGCACCATCATAATTTGAAATAAATAGTGAGCAAAATTTGTAGAAAATCACTACGCAAGCAGTAGATGAGACAAATCAATGGGTGATTTTTTATTGGAGATTAGGAAGCGGAGAAACGGAAACGGAAACGGCGACTCTCAAGAAACGGCATTTCCGCGTTTCCGAGCTAGGAAACGGCCGTTTCCTGTTACTATGATTCTGGGAGACCGTGTCTGGACACTCACCCTCTAGCTGCATCCATTGAAGACATTGTAACCCACCCATAGCAAGATCATGTTCAGCATATCCTGCAAGTAGTGTTCCACAGCGTCATACACTGTACTCACCAAATACTTTGTGTGCATCTGCAAGTAGGCCGTATTTAATGTACATTTCCATTAAGCTGCTACAGACACTTTTCACCCCATTCTTGGCTAAATTAGTGTGTACTTGTCGGCCAAATCCTATGCCGCCACAATCTTTGAAGATGCACACATATGTGTCTGTATTTAGAGACAAACCCTGCAGTTGCATCTCTTTTAGATAGTTGTCTGCCTTCGTTAGAAGCCCATGTTCTGTATATCCTGTAATAAGACCTATCCATGATAATGCATCTTGAACTCTTAGCTTGTCAAACATCTCATTTTCCTCTGTAAGTGAGCCACATTCACCAATGAAAGAGTCCCTCTTAAAACCCTTCTCTGTAATCTCACTGAATATTTCTCTTTGTGTATGCAAGTATTGTGGGCCACTGCAAGGTTTCAAGATGCACACATAGTTTACAGCATCAGGAGGCACACCCTCCAGTTGCATGACTAGGAAATGATCTAGTGCTTCCTCACCAAACTCCTATTCAGCAATATATCCTGTGTTCCACAAGGCAGCATCTCGAGACTGCAACTTGTCAAACACTCCTTGTGTTTCTGCAAGTGAGCCACACTTGCCATACATGTCAATCAAAGTGCTGGCAATACAGAGTCTCTTCCATAGTTCCACACCATGCAATTAACTTCAATGACTTTCTTGATGATCTCCAAATGCAGTTCTTGGCCCTTTTCTATAGCACCTTATCTATCAGAATTTCAAGCTGCATGGACTTCTCTGACAGAAGCCTATGCATGTTCATTCAGATGAAACGACCTGTTCCAAACCTGCTGGGCATAGCACATGCTTCAACATATGCTGGAATCAAGTGGTTACCAATTGTGCCATGGCTTTCATGCACATGCATGTGCACATCTTGAGCATGTGCTCTAGACGCTTCTTTTCTCTGCACTTGAGCAATTTGTAGCCAAAACCCTCTGCAGGATGCAGCACAATCGCATGTTGCAAGAGCCTCTGCTATGCCTAGCATCTTTGAAGCAGAGGCTTATTTCAGTACAGTGTTTAGTCGTGCTTACGTACGCTTATAATGGGCAGGTTCCAAAGAGCTTTAATGTTTAGGGACTCAAACAGGTGACCCTGGTTGACAACCCCATCACCATACAGAGTGAAAATGACCGCTTTAGCTTACTCATGCAAATGCAAGGCCTGCACCAGAACACTCATGAGAAAATGCTGTCTTATGAGAAAGTGCTTACAGAAAAAGAAAACTCCCCTTCTTACATCCCTTCACCTACATACCAATGCACGAATGCCTGCTTTGGCATACATCAAATCAAACTTGTGGTCAATCCTAGAGAATACATCAGCAATGGCTGTGTTACTGCTGATCATGCATACTGCACAACTGGTGGTGGTTGGTAGTTATTCCCACATTTGAATCCTGTTGGGCACCTGTGCAAGGGGTTACCAAGATTAGAACAGATACAAGAGAGTTTGGTTGACATGATTTCTAAACAACCCTTGTGCACAAATCAGCCATGCTTGTATACTTGTAGGCTGGCTGCACCTGTCCCCACCTGTCAAATCCCCACGGATCCCCTCGTGATCGATCTTGGTTCGAGACTCGAAACCTGCAAACAAACGAACAAACAAACAACAAAGGGGGTGCAGGCCTGACTCACCTCCCAACCACAACAGCCATGGGCAAGCCCACAGTCTTGGCTGTCCCCACCGAGCCACAAGCTGAGCTAACTAGGTTGACGTACCGACCAATCTCCTCCTCGCGACGTCCCATACTGCCACGAAGCTGCCCTCGCGGGCCTCGAGATTGCTGCCGGCCTCGGCTGCGTAAAGCAGGTGCACGTCTGCACTAGATCCAGGCTCCAAGACCATAGAGCTCTCACAAACTCGCGAGACTCTATATATCCCAATAACTAACCTTGGCCACCCTTTTATAGGCTCTTGGCCGGTCATCGGGCGTCCACACTTGGCTGCCCGCCCGTCCATACTTGGGTGCCCGCCCGTTAGTATTTCCCTAACTCAGCTCGTCAATTAGCATGCCTAGTTCCAAGCTTCCCCAAGCCTCGAACTAGTCTTGCATGCATATAGCACACGCTAGATACACATTGTGCACATGACACCACCTGTCTGATGGGGCAGGAAATCATTTGTCTTCAACTTTGAGGAGTAAGGTCCATTCAATTGAATAATAGCAGTAATTAGAATACATTAAATTCCTTCCTTATATTTCAGGAGACAATCTCAAGATTTGATGATGGCACTCTCATCCTAATCATGCAATTCACAAAATGGGTTTGAATTGCCTCAGGTTTTGGCTTTCACCCCAATGATGAAGAGTTTTTGATTCACTACCTGAGGTGAAAGGCAGCAACATGCCTTTTGCCTGTCCCAATTGTTGCTGAGCTTGACCTGCACAAGTTCAATCCATGGCGTGTACAAGAAAAAGAGAAGGATAGAAACACAATCCATCTTTAAAAGAAGAGACGTAAGTATAGCCTTAAAAGGCAGATTTCGCTTTTACAAGAGACAAAATTTCCCTTCATGATAAGAAGACTGGGAAAAAACATCAGTATAGCCTTGAGAATTAAGGCGAATGTACTCTTTACAAGAAGGATAGAAACAAAACTTTCTTCAAAAGAAGTATCATTAGTGTAGCCTCTCATAACATAGGAATTCAATTCCTTCAATTTTAAGAGCTTGGTGGGGTTCAAGGCTTGTTAATCTTGTTTATCCATGACTCTAATGCTGCGACGAGATTAAGATTTTGCACTCCACATTGTCTCCAAAGTTCCAAAACATTGTACTGGTCTGGAAATGGAAGAGTTTCGATTAAAGTGCAAAGGCCTTCCTCTAGAATTGTGACGCGCGAGGTCGTTGAAACCCTTAATTCATGTGCAACCTTTGCTGCTACAGGTAACCATGCAACGAGGAGGGCAAGCCGTACTGCGCTCTCCACCACCGCCTCTCCGTTGCTCAGTGCACACAACACATCATTCAAGAGAGGCAACAGGTCTTTGCACAATGTCTCATAGTTGAATTCAAATTTGGAGGCAAGGCTTACGATGTTGTCGGCGAGCTCCTGCTCCTCTGCAAAAGCCTTCACTGCAAGCTCTCCCTTGTGTCGGCACAAGAGCTGCCGGAGGCTCCAATTCATGGCTGAGATGCACTCTCGACGAAATATATGGTCCTTCACAAGATCTGTCAAATCCGTCTTTAGCGCCCACATGTTTTTGTGGAAGTGTGCAAGCAAGCTTTGATCATCAATGTTGGCTTCAACGATTTTGATAATTCGATTTTCGTGGCTGCAGGGTTTGGTGGTCTTAGGCGAAGAGGAGGTTATCTCTGCAAGCTTTTCAACCATGGTTTTGATGAGATGGTTGGGAGGGCATGGGCGATAAGAGTTAGACGCGGCATGGCCAAGGCTGTATGGTTGGGCATTGGGAAAAAGCCGTGGAGCTAGCTCTTGCTGGTCGAGATGGAGGGAAGTGAGGTGGCGAGTGATGGCCTCATGTTGCCGGGGAGTCCACGGCAGTGCGTCCAAGTACTGCATACATGCCTTGATGCAACTGTCAAACACCAGCGTCGCTGCAACCTCCAAGACGCCCAGCGCCTCCTCTACGCTACCAAAGATGTTGGGCTTCAACCCATCAACAGGCAAGTGCAATAGCTCAATACACATCTTGCAATATTGAGCCTTCGTCTTTCTGCAGCTCTTCGGCATCTCTAGTTCTTTCAGTGGTCTCTCCCTTATCTCCGCCTCCGCCTCCGCCTCTCCATTCCACCTCTCTGAAAGCCTGGCCCTGAAGTATTGCGCCTGCTGTAGCGCCTCCGAATGCACATACATTCGTGTTCCGGCCCACCTTCCAAAGCCTCGCAAAACCACATCTGCGCCAGCGACGTCTCGAAGCTTGCTACATTGCGTCTCGTATCTCTGGCGTTGCTTTCTTTTCACTTTCTCTGCGTCACATGGCGATTTGAAAATGGAGAGACATCTGAGGGCCATGGTTGCTACTCCGCCCAAAACGAGCAAAGCACTAGAGGCGACAGGAGATTATCAAAGGCAGCTTATGCGCTGGTGGGTGGCCGAGTAGCAGCGTGAATGCGGCTGCTGCTTGTGGAAGCGTTCTCTGAATCTGCGTAGGCAAGGAGAGTTGAGTGCTACAGGGCGGCGTTTCTTCCTTGCAGACCTCTCGAATTCCTGCATGAGAAAGCAGGTGTCGTTGTGTGTTATTTCGGGTGCCCATACATCTATTTTTGTGCTTCTATTTTTATATTTCCATCTTCGGCTTCTCCGGGCGTTTCAATTTTTAAAATTTTTATTTTTCCAACGTCACCTGGGAGACAAGACAAAGGCCACCTCTTGCGATGGCACGTGTCACGGTATGCTTGGTCGTGATAGAACGATGGAGCATGGTTTGGGAAAAGATAGGTTCGACTTCGCCTATAACTTGTTTGAATTTGTGTGGAGCTAGCTCAAATTTGTGGGAGAAAGAGAAGAATCCTCTTCAAAATTTTCAAGTTTTAGTTATATTTTGCAAAATTTATACAGATTAGGAATTTTTTGGGTCTTGTAAGGAAGTTTGAACGGAATATTCCTTCCAAAAAGGGGCACCGGATAAAATTTTTGCAAACGAACTCCAAATCACATATTTAGATTCTACTCTTCAAAAGCTATCCATTGATATATAACACGATAGGGTTCGGAGAAGGGACAAGATAGATATGTGAATCTTCCCCAGGCAAAAAAAAATCTTCGTGAATCTTTCCCAGGCAAAAAAGAATCTTCTAGGTATCGATACGTAAATCTTCTCCAGGCAAAAAGGAATCTTCTAGGTATCGATACGTGAATCTTCTCCAGGCAAAAAGGAATCTTCTAGGTATCGATACGTGAATCTTCTCCAGGCAATTTGGGCCTGGAGAAGATTCACGTATCGATACCTAGAAGATTCCTTTTTGCCTGGAGAAGATTCACGTATCGATACCTAGAAGATTCTTTTTTGCCTGGGAAAGATTCACGTATCGATACCTAGAAGATTCCTTTTTGCCTGGGGAAGATTCACGTATCGATACCTAGAAGATTCCTTTTTACCTGGGGAAGATTCACGAAGATTTTTTTTTGCCTGGGGAAGATTCACATATCTATCTTGTCCCTTCTCCGAACCCTATCGTGTTATATATCAATGGATAGCTTTTGAAGAGTAGAATCTAAATATGTGAGGTCCGACAAATTTGGAGTTCGTTTGCAAAAAATTTATCCGATGCCCCTTTTTGGAGGGAATATTCCGGTCAAACTTCCTTACAAGGCCCAAAAATGACATCAAAAAATTCCTAATGAGAAATGCCTTCTCAAAATGGTCAATTTCCTCTTCAAAATTTCCGTTGCACAACATCAACAACCAGTTAGCATCTACACTTTGTTTCCCTCCTTCCCCATACATGAGCATATCATTCCTTGAGCACCATACTTCCCATAACACTGTGAATCTCATTATACCAAAAAGGGTTTGAGACTCCTCAGCAAGGCCAACCTTCTTGCCTAAAACCCAATGAGACTAGGATACTTCTGGACTACATCACCTGGAAGTTGGTTCATTTTGATGGGACGTTTACCTTCACGGCGGACGGGTTGTTGTGGGTTGTGGTATATAGGGCATTCCAGAAGAATAAGGAGAATTGGGGTAATATGTGCAACACCAATCTTTAGCCCAGTGCTCACCATTAAAGGCATAAACACCTGAGCCCTTTCTAAACTTTTTAACACCATTCTTATTAGACTCAAGTCTCTATTACTTACTCTATACCTGTTCGAGATCCCTCGAGCTTGCCACTCTAAACTTCCCCACAAGTCCTTTAGATGAGAAATGCCTTTATTGTTAAGCCTCTTGGTAGTTCTTTTGTCAACTTCAGCTAGAGGGGGTTTGAAAAAGTATGCTGTCATATGAGTTGGGTTGGCTAGAAGAAAGCTCGTGGGTATAAATGATTACTCACTGAAGGTTAAATGGTGAAGCATGTAATTCATAAAGGTCCCAAAAACAGAAATCCAAAAAATACCTATGTAAGGCTAGAGATTGGTGACCATTGTTACCTGAAAAATCTCCAACAACCTTTCCATAGTCCAATGCTCTCCTTCCAAGACCTAATGAGAAAGGTAGAATATGGTGAGCCCACAACCTTCAAAGAGCCTTGTGAGGTTTTATCCTTCCAGTCCAAAAAATTCCACTTGCACTTGTCTTTAACCAGGGACACCGCACTGTGACAATCTCTTATAACCAGGGACACCGCACCGTGACAATCTCTTATAACATTACATCCCAATTTAGAGTTCAAGGATAGAACATCCCCCAACTTAGTAGCAAGTCTAGCTATGGCATCATGATCCCTAAATCCCCTAGCATATCTAGCTCTAGCATATGATCCCTGCATTGTGACTTTGTCCCAAGCAATCCAACGTTGGGGCTTGTTAGCAGTTTTATTCAAAAGCTTTAATAGGTCTTAGAAACTTTAGCGATGGAATTTTAAAAAATTCACAATAGTCTTCCAAAGTGAAGAGACAACATAATGGAATTAATCACTATGATACTGACATGAAAAGGGAGGAGCACATATTCCCACTTCTTCAATTTGCCTTGTATTCTTGAAAAGATCCATTTAAATACCTATAATTTATTAGTTGTTTAACCCCTACTTTTAGAAACTTCTCATTTGTGCACTGCTTAAAGGTGGTTGTATAATAAGGGCCCTCACTTTGGGATCGTATTATGCAGATTTGACACCCTTGAGGTAGCTCGATTAAGTTATACATCCAATCACAACCCAAGTGGCAGAAGTCAGTAGATGCTCGGGAGGTAACTCGATCGTGCATCTCGACTATTTAGACTATTTACTGAATCTGCCACCTAGGATAATGTCGAGATGACCATATAACTCGAATGAGTTATGTGGTGGACATAAAAAAGCCACTATGTAACTAGGTCAAGTTACCTATGGACAATGGGACATCCATGTATGGTCAATCAAGGTGCGAGGTGGACATCCACCTAACTCGATTGAGTTACGTGGTGGATATCCACATAGATGCCACGTATATCGATTGATTTACGTGGTGGATATCCAACATGGAATTCGATCGAGTTACAAGCTACATACATGGATGTCCAATATGTAACTCGATCGAGTTGCTTACATACACCATGGCATTCATGTACATCAAGCATGCACCTCGACTATGTAAATAAAGAAAAAAAATCCCACTTAACTTGACTGACTTATGGGGATACCAAACTATAGATGGACACATATGCAGCTCGACCACTTTGTGCAAGATAAAATCAATTTTTAAAATTTCCACGTAACTCGACCTAGTTACATGATACCCAGCCGAGTATAAATATGTGTTTCTTTATTTGATGTTGCAAAGGAAAAAACAATTCCTCAAAATGTTTTTTTGATTTTCCATGTTTTTTTGACCGTGGATACACAACCGATGATGAACACGTACGTGTAAAGCTCGATGACGTTCCAAAGGAGAGGAAACAAATCAATTTTCAATTCTCATGTAACTCGACCAGTTACATGAGAATACCCAACTGAGTATGGACACGTGTTTACTTCATTTTGATATTGTGAAGGAAAAAATAATCTCTCAAAAATATTTTTTCAATTTTCCACATAAGTCAACCAAGTTACGTGGATTCCCAGCCAATGATGAATACATGCAAAGCTCGATGACATTGCAAAGGAAAGAAAAAAAACATTTTTTTAATTTTCCATGTAACTCGACCAAATTACGTGGATACCCAACCGAGTATAGACACATGTCTAGCTCCATGACGTTGCAAAGGAAAGAAAAAATCTAGAAAAAATAAAATTTTGATTTTTCGTGTAACTCAGCGAGTGCGAAGGTACCCAACCCCATGATGGACACATGATACGAGGACCAATCGTGCGATGACATGTATTCCTTTTCTCTAAACCCTAACTCGGTCAAGATATAAAAGTCCCATCCTGCTGACATTCTCACTGTTTACTCTTAGAGCTCCCTCTCTCTCTAATCTACATAAGCTTTTCACACAATCATTCATCTAATCTCTAGTAGGTCTTCCCCAATCTACATTAAGCATTTTGATCCCTTCCACACCTAGGTTAGGGTTTTCATGGGTAGTAGCATGATACGCTGGCTACTTCAGGGTAGTTTGGAAAGAAGTGGGACATTTTTTAGCTTCCCGAATCCGTGTCTAGGGTATCTCGAGTGAGTTAAAAAGTACCAATCACACACTACTAAGATGCCCCACAATCACATATCTCGCTCGAGATATGTGGCGTCCACGTAGGTTTGAGAATATTTGCCACGCTATATCTCGAGCGAGATACATGGCATCATGACTGAGTAATCTAGTCAACATCTCAACGTATCTTGGGTGAGATAGGTGGAGTTGCTAATAACTAGTCTATTGCTCGGCCAACTTAGTATGTATATTTATATCTTGGGTGAGTTATGAAAATTTAGAAAAAATTTCTTGGGCGAGATACAGAAATTTATTTAATATATCTCGGGTGAGATATCAAAAATTAAATTGGATTAATATATGTGTGAAATTGAATTACCATATCTCGAGCAAAATATAAAAATTGAGAAAATGTTTCTCGGGCGAGATACCGAAAATGAAATTGGATTAATATATGCATGAAATTGAATTACCATATCTCGAGCGAGATATGGTAATGGAAAAAAAATCGTAGCCGAGAAACGAAAATTTATTTAATATATCTCGGGGGCGAGATAGCAAAAATGAAATTGAATAAATATATGCATGAAATTGATTTACCATATCTCGCGCAAGATATGGTAATGAAGAAAATATTTCATAGCACAGAAACAAAAATTTACTTAATAAATCTCGGGCGAGAGCAAAAATGAATAAATATATGCGTGAAATTGAATTACCATATCTCGGGTGAGATAGGGTAATGAAGAAAAATATTTCACAGGCAAGAAACGGAAATTTATTTAATATATCTCGAGCGAGATATAAAAATTAAATTTGAATTAATATTTATCGCGCGAGAGTGAAAATGAATGTCAGTGGCCATGTATCTCATCTGAGATATTAGTACCCTAAAATTCCCAAACTTTGCACATATTTCGTTACCTGTGTATCTCGCCTTACATTATCTCCCCTTTTTTCTCGCCTTTGAATGAGCTGATGTCGCCTTTGGTGGATCTCGATCGAGTTGCTTGTCCCACGGGACCCTTTTGTACTTCTTAAAGAAATAATTAAAAACTCATAAAATATAACAAAAATTAAAACAAAGACTTGAATAAAATTGAAATCAAATTACATAGAATAACACAAGGCAAGAGAGATAGAATAACATCACCATCAATCTCCCCCCCCCCCCATGCCATGTAGCTCCACTTCCACGACATAAGTATTTAGAGAATTTTATTCATAAAAATAGTCCAAGGAGCCAAGAATAGATGAGCGTACAAATTGGGATTTCTTTTTCCACTTTTGGGGTATTACTTTACATATTTTTAATCATATAAAAATTCCTAAGATTTGTACATATAAAAACCTTTGCCCAAATATAATTACTAATGGGCCTTGTTACATAAAATAACTTTGTGCACATTTGCACATATGATAATCTTGTGCACATTTGCACATTCCATTAAGCCAAATCCTGCACAAATTAAATTAAGCATATTTTCGTATGATTATTGATTTATCGAAAATATGATAAAATATATACATATAACAGTCCTCCTATTGAGGAAGCAATTGTCCTCAGTTGTGTAAGAAAAATGTCGAGAGAACAAGATTGTTGATGTTATAACTTGCAAGGTAAACTCAGAGGCTCGAACATGGCTCACAGGCACAAAGGCATGGCTGAGAGGTTCTTATGGACATGGAATACCAATCATCACAAAAACTCATGCGATACCAAAATTGGTGATCGTCGCACTGATTATCAAATAAAAAATAACATGTACAAAAATTTTAATATAAAAGAAAAATGATCATCATCTTCACACCACCTCTCAATCCACGAAAATGAACTCCAAATTTGTCGGACGTCACATATTTAGATTCTACTCTTCAACAGCTATCCTCAACAGCTATCCATTGATATATAACACGATAGGGTTCGGAGAAGGGACAAGATAGATACGTGAATCTTCCCCAGGCAAAAGTGAATCTTCCCCAGGCAAAAAGGAATCTTCTAGGTATCTATCTTGTCCCTTCTCCGAACCCTATCGTGTTATATATCAATGGATAGCTTTTGAAGAGTAGAATCTAAATATGTGAGGTCTGACAAATTTGGAGTTCGTTTGTAAAAATTTTATCCGGTGTCCCTTTTTGGAGGGAATATTCTGGTCAAACTTCCTTACAAGGCCCAAAAATGACCTCAAAAAATTCCTAATGAGAAATGCCTTCTCAAAATGGTCAATTTCCTCTTCAAAATTTCCTGAACACTGCGATGGAGTGAGGAGGGGAGCATTTATGAGGCCTTGGATGTTTTAATTTTTGTTTTTTGATAAGCTCTTGATAGCTTTGTTATCTAGGGGCATCTATGTCTTTTAAATGAACATTGAGTCATTAAGCCAAATCCTGCACAAATTAAATTAAGCATATTTTCGTATGATTATTGATTTATCGAAAATATGATAAAATATATACATATAACAGTCCTCCTATTGAGGAAGCAATTGTCCTCAGTTGTGTAAGAAAAATGTCGAGAGAACAAGATTGTTGATGTTATAACTTGCAAGGTAAACTCAGAGGCTCGAACATGGCTCACAGGCACAAAGGCATGGCTGAGAGGTTCTTATGGACATGGAATACCAATCATCACAAAAACTCATGCGATACCAAAATTGGTGATCGTCGCACTGATTATCAAATAAAAAATAACATGTACAAAAATTTTAATATAAAAGAAAAATGATCATCATCTTCACACCACCTCTCAATCCACGAAAATGAACTCCAAATTTGTCGGACGTCACATATTTAGATTCTACTCTTCAACAGCTATCCTCAACAGCTATCCATTGATATATAACACGATAGGGTTCGGAGAAGGGACAAGATAGATACGTGAATCTTCCCCAGGCAAAAGTGAATCTTCCCCAGGCAAAAAGGAATCTTCTAGGTATCTATCTTGTCCCTTCTCCGAACCCTATCGTGTTATATATCAATGGATAGCTTTTGAAGAGTAGAATCTAAATATGTGAGGTCTGACAAATTTGGAGTTCGTTTGTAAAAATTTTATCCGGTGTCCCTTTTTGGAGGGAATATTCTGGTCAAACTTCCTTACAAGGCCCAAAAATGACCTCAAAAAATTCCTAATGAGAAATGCCTTCTCAAAATGGTCAATTTCCTCTTCAAAATTTCCTGAACACTGCGATGGAGTGAGGAGGGGAGCATTTATGAGGCCTTGGATGTTTTAATTTTTGTTTTTTGATAAGCTCTTGATAGCTTTGTTATCTAGGGGCATCTATGTCTTTTAAATGAACATTGAGTCTTAAAGCAAATCGGGCAACATGGGATCCATAATTTGACGAGCCATACGACACCTCAATCCACCAACCATACGAAACCTCAGTCAGTACCCTCACACATCTCATGCAGTGCGACACCTTAATCGGTACCCTCGCACTTCTCGTTACTGTTGTACTCAGATGCTATCCACGTTAGTTAAACAATTAATTGAACACATCAATTAATCCCAACATCGTCTTGAGATATAGACAACCCATAAATAATCAAATAATAGTCACACATATGTTTACCAGGCGTAAGTACCCCAGGAATCACCCCTCCATACGAACCAACTGAAACAAATAGTGGGGGCCCAAAAGAATACCATATACGGGCATCCCTGATATACAGTTGCATAAACGCATAAGAGGATGGCTTCATGATTGGTCTAGAAGACTAGATCTACATAAAATGCATATACAATGAACCAATCAAACGAATGTATGTAAGACGAGTCTAAGTGTCCCATACCACATAGGAGCGTTGTACATACATGCATAGGATGGTAGAAGATAGAAGACATAAATGTGTCTAGAGTAAGTATATGAAACCAATCTGATGTCCCATACCACCATATTAATTCCATACATCACTCTTTCACAATAGAAGTTTGAGGCGGAGTGGCCAGTTCCCTCTGAAACTTAAATTCTGACAGAAATTTTCTCTAGCTAGAAATTTTATTTCAGTTACTGGACTTGAACTAATCTTAATGTTGAATCTATGATTTATTAATTAGGTTCTTAGGTTGGATAAATATTATAGAAATAGTTATGAAAAGTTGTATAAAATGAAATGAATGTATACATATACATACCTCTATCGTTGTTGTGTGATTGCGAATGGATTGAAATATAATTATTCTTCCAAACCTAACTAGGATTCTATTAAATTACGACTTTATAAGAAATAAAA
The DNA here is from genome assembly GCF_041138505.1 of Cibotium barometz. Lineage (NCBI taxonomy): Eukaryota > Viridiplantae > Streptophyta > Polypodiopsida > Cyatheales > Cibotiaceae > Cibotium > Cibotium barometz. The sequence continues at coordinate 28,328,138 of NC_141067.1, forward strand.
CTTATAATAGTATGGTTTGAGATTCTACGCACAATTATTTTAAGCATGATCATTATTGTAAGGATAGCAACTTACTTGTTGCAAGTGTCGAACAACTTTGCTACAAAATACATCATTAAAAAGCCACAAATATCGCAAGTATATATATGATGTTTTAATTATGGAAAATAGAAGGACTTACTTGGGAGTGATGGAATCATTCTGAAAAAAAAATGCTATATGGTACTAAAAAATTTAAATGTAGTTCCAGGATTCATACATCTCGAATTAATTAGTGTCAATTTTAAACACATAATGCAAGTTTTGAATGGGTTGAATACATACTCATATGATGTCAGGAAACACATCTACATGGTAAAGTGTTAGATAAAAAAAATGTAGAATGCAACTAATATTCACGAATAAGAAAATTTTACCTCAAGGTATGATGAGTTGAGAATAAAACAATAAAAGTGGAGTTCAAATATCACAATAATAAAAATATGTAAACTCTTGAAGTTTCACACATTGTTGTAGATATCTTGAAAATATTGTAATCTCTGCATCACAAAAATAATTAAATTGGAACAAAGAATTTAGGGTCACTTCTAAGTCTTGAAAGGAGGTCTTGGAGCAAGATTTTGGTCTCTATGATCTAAGGTCTTACTCCAAAAAGTTAAAGCTTTTTGAGGTTTTCAACAAAGCTTTCTTTTCCTTTTTGTTTGGACCAATGAAAATTTTTGGAATTACAAAAATATAACCTTTTTGCCTTAAGGTCACATGATAGAAGTTGTAGCTAATCGTTTCTCTGATCTCCTGGTTTATAGAAGGTTTTGATTCGTGCTTTCTCAAAGGAATAAAGGTATACCTATACATAGGCTTTCAAAACCCTTGCATAAAATTTATGCTCAAGGTTTTAGGCTATTTAAAGTTTTACTGTATAAGCATTAAATTTGAACAAGATTAAAAGCTTTTTTTTATGGTTTAAATAAACAAATCTTTTTAAATTTATAACTCTAGAAGAATTGATTTAATAGCTAGAAATAGCCATATTATTAGCTCTCAGCTAATATAGCTTGCTTTGGTCAAAATGAAAATACCGAGAAAAATAAAGAAGATATAAAGCCTAAATGGAACCTTAATCCACAGCTTTTGTTGAAAGCTTTATATTAAGCTTTAATCAAAGCTTAGTAAAGCTTTGAAGTAGGCTTATCAAAGCTTATTACATATATATATATATATGTATTTTTTTGAAAATCACAGTCAGTCCCCCCATACTTGTGCGCCAACAGCCAATGTTTAAAGCATGAAGCTTTTAAATTTTATTTTTGAAGTTTTAAGAAATTTAAATTTTAGATTTATGGGAGGCATAGCTTTAAATTTATATATATAGATATATATCAAATTGCTTCTTCTACGGTGTGCCCAGTGCATGAAATAAAAAATGAGATGAAGCTTTTTAAGAGAAAACTCTCTCGCTCTCTAAAAAAAATCAGCGCAGCCCCTGTGGTGTTTTTTTTTAATAAGCTTATAAGGCCTATTTAACAAAGCTTTGCAAATCTTTTGTTATTATTATTATTTTTGGCTTATTATATTAAGCTTTTAAAAGCTCGATTAAATAATAAGCAAATAATAATAGCTATGCCTTTCTCTCTCCCATTCGCTGGCATGGAGAAGAAAGGTTCTTTAAGGAATTTAGATGATGTCGCCGGTTAGAGCAAGGGAGAAAGGAAGATAATCAGCCGTGAATGTTGCCTAATTGGAGGGAGAGAAGATAAATTAAATTAAATTAAATTTAGGTTTTTAAAAGAAAACAAAAAAAAACTTCATGAAACGATGTAGATGAAGAGAGATAAGAGACGATGGATAGCATGCTTTTAAGAAGGGAGAGAGGGGTTTTAGGAGGTCACCAAAGCATCCGTGCTGTCCAATTCAAGGAAGAGAAAAGAGAGAGAAAACGTAACTAGGTCGCCGCTGTTACCGCGAGAGGTGGATATATATATATATATATATAAGCTTTGATTTTAAACCGTTTTAATAAACCTCCAAGGGCTTCAAGCATCTCAGCAGGCTGGAAGAAAAGACCGCACCCAGCGTGACTGAGAGAGAAAGGGGAAAAATATTTTTTTTTTTTAATAAACCCGCCGTGGACTGTTGCGCTTGCTGTCGTCCGTTGGAGAGAGGAGGAGAGAAAATTTTTAGAGAAGAAAATATATATATATATATATATGTAATTTTAATCTTCCTCCTCTTTTCATGAAATCGGCGCTCTTTTTTCACATAAGGGTAAATTTTAGAATTCTCCAATTGCAGGATTTATAATAGCCTTCTATTATACAAATTGGGTTTAGCAATTATGACTATGGCTTTCCATGCTCCTCTCCTTGCTGATTCAATCCTAAAAGATCCCTGCCCCCTCCGCGCAACGAATTCGGGGGTGCTAGCAGCGGAAGTAGCACTTCTTGCGCAGGGTAGAGCCTCTCACTCGGGGCCTCGCCCACGGATATCCGGACAAGAGACTAATCCCTCGGTTTTTCCAAAACCAAACTCGGAAAAACTTTCCTCGCCCAGAAAGCATGGGCGATTCCTTCAGGGTAATTTTATTCTAACGTAGTCAAGAGCTTTAACTAACCTAACTGATTCGACCGAGCCTATAAGTCACATGGTCAGATCAAGGAAGAAACTTGCACTTCGATCATAGAGACCAACGCTTTTTTCCTCATCGAGAGGCACAGCCGTTGATTCTTTTCCATTGAACAAGACTATCCAGAATTTACTTCATCTATCGTACCATAACAGAATTGAGTCTCATTTTAGGGATCCATCAGTCCAGCCTAACCCCATCCAGTCATCCCATGGGTTAGCCACCAACGCCCAACCACTGTAGTGATAGGATCCATTTAGGAATTTGGTTATGTTTTGTCCCGGGTACCAGGGAAAAGAGTTCCCAAGCCCCCTAGCCGGCGCTTCATGCAAACTTCAAGATAGTCACACCACTTACACACCCAATATGAAATTGCCTTTTTCACAGATTCAGTTGTTTTTAAAACAATCTTTTAATGAAACCATAGTATCACTGATCATAATCCTCCAAAATATCCAGTTGAATTCTAATTTCCAAATCATTCCTTCATCGGTGTACCTATGGCATCATTTGGCAAACCAGAACGCTCACCACCTGTCCACTCAGGGGCCTTTTCAATAGTTCCTAGCTCATAGTACCCAGAAATATATTCACTCATAAAAATCCAGATGGACTCTCCGTTAAAGATCAGCAAGATCAACCAACAGATCCATATAAAAGAGCCATGGACTCATCCGTTGAAGGTCAATCAACCAGATCCATGCCCGGTTTCAGAAAACAACTCTAACTCCTTGTTCCATTTTATCATTATTTTAATGTAATACTGGCATGGTATAGTTCACAGATGAGAATACAAAAGAATGAGGGTCTATTTATAGGTGCAAGAGGTCACTAGCTGAGTCCAACTAAGTTGTAGAATTTTCCAGCTTCAGTTTGGCTGAATTTGGACAAGATTTGGATCAGTTTGGCTCCCTTTTTTATTTGGTTTTGATCCAGGAGAGAGGAGAGATAAAAATATCTTAATATTTTTTATTTAAAAACTCATTCACATGTGTGAAACAGGCACCTCCTTAAAGTCTCCCCCCTCCTTACCAAGGTGTCAAAAATGTATCATTATACCAAACTATCTCATTTTTTTTGTAATATCTCATAGTTTTTAACTAATAAACCTTGTACTCAGTCAACTCTTCATCTTATGTGAGCATTTACTCATTTTTGGATACTTTTTTTATTCTTTGGATTTATCTCATCCCCACACTTGGATTAATCTAATTGGTCATAAGAACCTTAATTGGACCATAATCCAAAATTTTTCAGAAAATCTTGACTCTTAGGCTAAGGTCCTTTATACACATTTTCAATTAATTCCAAATACACATTGGAAAGTTCTTTTTGAATTTCTATTTCAAGGGAAACTATTTTAGACACTAGGAAGATTTTTATATCCAAAAATATCTCAATTTTGAATTATCTCTCTCTAGATATTTTCTCTCTCTAGGCCAAAATAGGGTAAAACAAGATCTTTCTTTTATTTCAGAGAGGGGAATAATTACAAGAACAGAAGGGGAGGTTCTTACACCTTTACACCTCAAAAGCTGGAGGGAGGAATCTTACAAATCCGTATAGATGGATTATGAAGCAGATTAATAAAATTAAAGGTGCTTTTGTGGTTTTGCAAACCCACTAATGGTTTTCTACCTTGCTTTACTCTTTGGGCAATAGATTGATGGAGATTGGTTATCCAATGGTTAAAAACATGCCTTCTTTCAACCATACATAAACATAAATCCATAATTCTTCAATTTAAATTAAAAATTTACCAAAATCACATCTACCTCTGTCTCTTTCACCTCTTTGTCCACAAGTCTTTGGCCGCTTCAAGAAGATTAAATTAAACCAAAGCTCTGATACCACTATCACGGGACCCTTTTGTACTTCTTGAAGAAAGAATCCCTTACCCAATCGTGGGCCCTTTTCGTGTGGTACTTGTTGATGGCTATAAGAGGGAGGTGAAGTGGGGAACTTGCAAGGTTTTGGCACCCAAAAAACCTTCATAGCAGCCTTGTGCTTGAAGTAGTTTTTTGGAGATCCAGCGAGAGGTAATCTTCTATAGAGGAAGATGTTGAGGATGCTATCGACTTGGGTTTATTTTTTAGAGAGAGATGGTCGGTGGGGGCAGTGAGGACATTGTTTATAGATTTGGGTCCTATGGAGTAGTTGGCTCTTTGGCAATGATGTGGATGATGAAACTTGTCTTAAAAGGTTACATTCCCTCCCTCTTATATTGCAGTTTTCCTCAGCTCTGCAAAGTACAAGTGTACCAAGTATATCTATATATTCCAATTACTAGACCCTTTTGATGGTTTTTCTTCATGACCTATCATATGTGTTAGATAAAAGAAATCCATACTTACCTCCTGAAAAACCTAGACATATTGTAGTCAACAAATAGGTATGCATCATTCACATCTACTAAGTATTCCAGGTATTGGCCAGGTAGTCTAGAGCCCAATGGACTATCAAGTGCCATAAATCCAAACATTTTCCATGCATCAAAAACAACACACAAAAGTCAAAGAAATTCAAACATACATCAGTTTGCAATGCACATGTAAAGATCCTCCTACTCATGGATAGTCCTGTCATGGTCGAGCATCTTGTCTCATCTAAATCGCTCCTAAGCTATGAGTTCTACCAAACACCAAGTGAGATTTTCCAAGCGAGCCAAAATAACCAAGTGAAACCAATAAAAAAGACACACGATCAACCAAGATACGAAGGTACTTAATCGCTATGTAACAAAATCGAAAAACAAAACAAAGACAAGTTGCACATATCACCAATGAAGATTTTTAATCCACAACAAAAGAGCATAGTATACAATTTAGTTTCTTGTTTTTTAATGCATTGTACACAAAAGACCCTTGGTATATTTGTAGCTTATGTGAGCTTAATATCGAAAGACTGACAATCAAACAAGATACTAGGAAAAAAGATCGCCCCCCCACAACAAAATTGACACACAAATATAAGAGCTAATCTGAATGACTAAGATGAGTAACACTCATCATCAATGAAGACGTCATTATAAACTAGTTTTCCCAAATACATCCTTGTAAGAGGATTCCAAGTCAAAAATTGGCAACAATCCACTACTTTTGTCATGGAAACAAGAGAAAACATTGTTGTGCATCAACGATTGTACCATATAAAATTTCATTATAAACTAGTTTTCCCAAATACATCCTTGTAAGAGGATACCATGGCTCCTACCCTTTTTTATACTTCTTTCTAATTTGAGCAATCAACCTCTTGTCCCTCTCCAAAAAACCATCCATGTAGTTACTATAGCTTGCCGGACAAATGTTGACGCAATTTATAATCTCATCTCTTAGGTTAGTGGCCACTCATGCATGGGTGTTCAAACTTCAAATGAAAGAAAACAAAACAAGTGCATTGGTTTTCAATTTTTAACAAGATAGACATATGCAATTTGTAGACTAAATCATTTCCAAAAAAAGAACTGACAAGTTCATTCGTTGTAGACTTGATAGAAAGGCAGTCTTGGGTACTCATGTTGGGTTGATCCACAGTACACAAAACTTTGCAATGCTTCTCTTTTTTTTTAGAGAACCTTTCCTCCCTTACGGTGGATTGCCATGCAACCATCCGCATCCTATTTGACAACACATGGAGTTTTGGCCTTTCCTTTATCTCCGCGCTTCAAACTCCATGTTTATCTCCTGCCAAATAGGGTCCCATCCTCGACCTCGACCAAAGTCTCCTCTCTATGGTAGGTCCACACAAAAACAATAAATGCTCCTTTCTCTTGAATAGAATCCTCTTTTCCAAATGCTATCTTCAATCCTAAGACATCATCACGCAATCCCCGAGCTTTAGCATACGAGATAAGCCTACACAACGAGATGGGAGGACATTGAAAACAACTAAACATCTTGGTTCGATGCAATATGTCTTCTCCCCTATCCATGGAAAGCTTGTTTTCATCCTTGGCATCAACTCCCGAAGGTATCCCTGGCTAAACAATAAAAGGGACAATCTGTAAAAAAGCCTCCTGGAGGGCCTAGAGTTTTATCCACCTCTGAACTGCTCCTATGCTCATATCCTGACTCTGAGCCTCCTCTACTTGTGTGTCAGAGTCTTCTTGCATATCTATCTCCGGCAGCAGAAAACACTTTCTTGGTCAATGTTCTCAACCAAGGTAGATCCTCAACCACGAGAGCCCCTTCCACGCTTGCCTCTCCCACAGGTAGAAGGGCTATAATAACAAAGAGAAACATGACAGTATGCCGTGTCAAAATCATGTTAGATAGGCTCAAAAATTGAACATTAAACTTAAGTTTTCAAAAATTACCATTCCCGACATAGCACCAACATAGACATTTGTTATCTCTCTCTCTCTCTCTCTCTCTCTCTCTCTCTCTCTCTCTCTCTCTCTCTCTCTCTCTCTCTCTCTCTCTCTCTCTCTCACACACACACACACTTGTGGCCATTTCATCATTATCATCATCAACAACAGTATCAAAATCATCATCTCTCTCTTTACAAAGGTGACAGAGAATCCATTTTACAAATGTGTTTAGCTCCCTTTTGTTTGCCTAAAATCTCCTCCAAGAGGATATGGCTAGGAATCTTGGGTTTGTGAGCTCCCCTATGTTTGCCTATAATCTCAGAACCTTGGATATGTTGCATGGACCAACACATGTAAGCTCTTATATGGGAGGTGGTCACTCAAATCAATTAAGACCTATGGAAATGTTCTCGTGCAATAAATGCCCTTGTGTCCTCTCCTTGACAACTGACTCTAGTTTTAGTGATGGCAAGAACTTTGTGAGGAGTACGTACATGTCTACTCAAGGAGTTTTAACCACCAAAAAAAGTGAATATGCTTGGTCGTCCCCTGGAACAGACATGGAGGCTAGTGTGAGGTGGCATGTTGACTCACAAACACATGGACATGTATTTTGTCCCTTGGGAGTTTGGGAAACTCCCACACTTTTAAAGGGAGGGGAGCTTTCATGGGGAGGATTGAACACAAGTCTTCCCCAATTGTAGAGCTAGGCCCCATTCAATTTGGTGACATTACATTAAATGCGCATGAAATGATCCACACACATCACACACTCACAAAACTCTTCAAAACAAAATGCCTACAAGCCGTGCCGGCTTGGCCTGTTTGCAGGTAAATTTTTTTGAAGAGTTTTGTGAGAGTGTGTGTGTGTGTGTGTGTGTGTGTGTGTGTGAGAGAGAGAGAGAGAGAGAGAGAGAGAGAAACAAAGTCTTTGATGTGTGTGTGTGTAAGAGAGAGAGAGAAACAAAGTCTTTGATGTGTGTGTGTGTAAGAGAGAGAGAGAGAGAGAGAGAGAGAGAGAGAGAGAGAGAGAGTGATCCCTACTTGGCGGGGGGTTTAGATACTCGAGCAGCTCGGCCCGTCATTTGCGCCAAAGGTGTATGTGATGATCCCAACAAGGTAGAAAGAGAGACAAGGCGAGGATGATATGTTAGGGTTTCGCAGAAAGAGAGACAAGAAGAGGCAGTGTCGCTCTTTCACATTAGACCTTTCTTTCTCATCATGAGACAACCTAGCTCTTTCAGATTAGGCCTCTTTTATCCTTTTCCCTTCAATGCTTTTAATGTTATAACAATATAATGATGAATGTGTATTTAGCTTTAAAATTGTACCTTAAATAACACATTCAATGTCTGGTGTATGGATATTTAACCCTAAAAAACTATTTTTTTCAAACTAAGTTGCCTTTCATGCACAAGGTGTGGGGTTAAAAAAATTTATTGAGAGTGAGAGTGAGAGTGAGAGAAAGAGAGAAAGATATTGAGAGTTAGAGCTTTATAAATTAGAAGTAATGTCAACATTTACACCTCCATTAATGACCTCTAAGCATTAAGTACCATTGAGAGTGAGAGTGAGAGAAAGAGAGAAAGATATTGAGAGTTAGAGCTTTATAAATTAGAAGTAATGTCAACATTTACACCTCCATTAATGACCTCTAAGCATTAAGTACCATTGATTGTTTTCGTTGGGTAATGCCCCACATTGAATTTGAATAAGATGATCTCCAAACGTGCCTGAATATTTTTCTGTACTTAGTTTGGCCTTTTCCTTTTTTTTCTTATATTAGAATATATACATAGAATATAAAGTTGAACATTCATATATATAAATGTTTTTTTTAATTACACAATTTCAATCGTATTCTTATTCACATTCACACATCCATTCTCGTCCTATCACATTCACACATCCATTCTCGTCCTATCACAGCCTATACACATCTTATCATATCTTATCACATCCCATACACATCTTATCACATCCTTTTACATCTCATACTCATCTTATCACATCCTATCACATCACATACTCATCTTATCACATCCATTCTTATCTGATCACATCCCCTACACATCTTATCACATCCTATCACATCACATACACATTTTATCACATCCCATTTTAATGCGATTACCATTTAATAGCTTTTTCCACATTGATATCGATAATAAGACTTTTTTCTAAATTCCTGCCAATTGCTTGGCCTAAATTAAAGATTCTTTTCTGAGGACTATTTCTATATTGCTTCTCAATTCCTCAATTTAATTATATTCAATATTCTTCTTTTGAGTAAAAGAATTCATGGGATTTATAGAAATCAATTCTACCCATATTTCCTCTTATGGTAAAATAATCATAAATCGAATTTATACTAAAAATTCCTCTTCGTCCCATTTAATTTCTAGGATCCCAATTACCATGGAAATTCCTCTTTTTCCATTAAATATTTCTTATAAAATAAATTCATTTAAAATATCCATTATTTCAATATGCTAGAAATTTCTCTTTGTCCATCTAAATGATGGAATTCCAAATGTCGCAAGGATTCCTCTTTTGATATTTAAATGTTTCTCATAGATAAATAAATTTATCTAAAAATTCATCTTTGAAATTAAGTGAATTATCCCATAATTTCAATATGATAGGAAATTCTCTTTTTCCATCCAATCATGGAATTCCAAATGTAATGAGAATTTCTCTTTTAATATTTAATTATTTCTCATAGATAAATAAATTTATCTAAAAATTCATTTTTAAAATTAAATGAATTATCCCATAATTCCAATATGATAGGAATTTCTCTTTTCCCATCCAATCATGGAATTCCAAATGTAATGGAATTCCTCTTTTAACATTTAATTATTTCTCATAGATAAATAAATTTATCTAAGAATTCATCTTTGAAATTAAATGAATTATCCTATAATTCCAATATGATAGGAAATTCTCTTTTTCCATCCAATCATGGAATTCCAAATGTAATGGGAATTCCTCTTTTAACATTTAATTATTTCTCATAGATAAATAAATTTATCTAAAAATTTATTTTTGAAATTAAATGAATTATCCCATAATTTCAATATGATAGAAAATTCTCTTTTTTCCACCCAATCATGGAATTCCAAATGTAATGGGAATTCCTCTTTTAACATTTAATTATTTCTCATATTTAAATAAATTTATCTAAAAATTCATTAATTATGCATAATTCTAAAAATTAATATTTCTATGATTACAATGAGAATCAATCAGTTTATCTAGGATGATAATTCCTAGAATATGGTAGGAAGTCAGTCCTCTTTTCATACTTTGAATGAAAATGTTTTATGTGTAATTTTTACAGAAATTTTACCATAACTTCGCTACTGTTTACTGATAAATCTCAATTTATTCTAAAAGAATGAACTTTAACATTATGGATATGATTAGAATGATCCCTAATTGGATCATTAACCCATTATGGATTGAATCATAAATTTTCATGAAATAACTAACTTAAAAGCATAAAAAAGCCATTAATTTGGCCTCCAATTAAACAAGCATAGAATTTATTCTTGGATTAGGGAAAAGCTTCAAGAGAAGCTTCATTTGGATTGAGAATAGGTTGTGGGAATGACCATTCTTTGAGTGAAAGAGAGAAATTACATAAAAATCATTAAAATTAAGCATAAATGGAAATTTATGTATTTTCTTATTACCATTCATCAATTAACCTCAATAGCATTAAAAAGCCATTCCAATTAAGCTTCTCAAGCTTGAGAGGGGTTGAGAAGAGAGAAACATTGAGAAATTATAGAAAAAGATCAAAATTCACCCTTTACCTTACAAATTACTTGATTCTTTGATCACGGTAGAGGCCCCCAACCAATCAATTGGTTTGTTATGTTGATGGAGCCACCAATGGAGATTGAAGAAGGAGGGAAGCTCTAATTTCTTCAATTTGGAGAGAATTTTAGAGAATAGTAAAAATTATCATTATTTCAGCATAATTCTGGCATAGTATAATTCTCTTATTTTTTTACAAAGGGATCAGGTTCTATTTATAGGAGAGGGAGGCTCTAACCCCAAGACCAACTGATTTCTAGAATTTTCCAGATTCATTTTGGTTGAATTTGGACCAGATTTGAACCTAGTTTGGTTCCTTTTTGATTCGGTTTGATCCAAGAGAGAGCACACCTCAAAAAGTTGGAGAGAGGAATCTTACAATTGAAATGACAAAGGTGGAGGCTAATATAATAGTCTGGCTCTGACAATGTGAATGGGAGTAAGAAGTCACATGGTGTAACCTTCAAAAAAGGACAGGTTGTCACTCCTTTAAGGGACATTGAGAAGGCTCAACTGATGATTTATAATAGAGAAGCACAAGGAGTCGTGGTTGAAGATTACACTTCTAGTTGTTTGAAAATCGAAATATAATGGTGGCGGTATTAATTTGGATAAGATTAGCACTATCACGTTCTGGGAAGGGGATGGAGGCTTTACAGCCTTGGGACACATCATGCTCATCTATTGGTGTGAATCCAACTAAGGAGGATTATCACATGCACCTTGCACTGGATAAATATGTAATGCTCCTTGTACTTTTAAGACTAGTACTTTGATTCTCTACCCAACCATACCCAAATAGTCCCTAAACGCATGGTTATATAGGCCTAAGTGGTGCATGACCTTCCAACTTCAGCCCTTTACCTTTCATTAGCTAGACATTGCCTTTTCCTTGTCTAATGCCTCTTCAACTACCCCTAGAAGGGGGCGCCTACTTTTGTGTCCCTTAGGCTTCCATTATGCACCATCTATTTCCTTTTTACTTTAAATTTAATAATTATTAACCATTGATTAGGTATTTCCTATTTAAAATCCCCTGAACCTTATTTATATGCAACCTTTTACATATAAATAATATTTCCTAGTCTTACCTTAGTGTTTCATGTCAAACTCATAACGTTTCCTCCCCTTGAAAGAAAAGTTTTCATCCTAAAATAAACTCAAGAAACCTTTTCTTTAGTGTAGCCACTCTTTCCCAAGTTGATCCTTCTTCTGGTCTATCTATCCACTTTACTAAACATTCTTTAAACATAGAATGTCTAGTTTTCTTTTCTCAATATTTGAGACTCTTTTCAGAATCATGTGGAGGAAGAATAGGTGGTTCTATAAAATGAACTAATTTCTTCTTTTCCAATGATGTTATCATTGTTTCCCATCTTGTGTTTCAGTCTACTAACATGAAACACAAAATGTACTCTAGATCCTTCAGGTAAACCTACCTTGTAAGCTACACTTCCAATTTTTTTAAGTATTGTATAAGGACCACAATACCTTGGACTTAAGTTTGGAACTTTTCCACTTTTTAAAGTTACTGACTTTTCAGAAACCTTTACATAAACTAAATCACCTTCCTCAAAATTAATTGGTCTTCTTTTACCTTTCTCATAACTAATAGAATGATCCTGCACTTTTTTTAACGTTGCTTCTTGCAACATTTAACATGTCTTGCATGTCTTTGAGAAAGTCTTTTACACTCTACAATTTTTCTTTTTGTAACCCAATTTCTATGTTGGGTGATTTAGGTTGAAATCCATACATTAGCATGAATGGACTAAAACTGGTGGTGGCAGAATGTTTAGTACTATTATAAGCAAATTCTAATAATGGAAGATACTCATCCCAATTGTTTTGCTTATGATTAACATATGGTTGAAGCATATCTTCTAGGACTTGATTAACTCTTTCTGTCTATCTATTGCTTTGTGGATATTCAGACGTACTCATATTAAGTTTGGTGTCCCACTTTTTGAACACTTCTTTCCAAAAATGGCTTGTAAACTTTGTATCTAAGTTGCTTACTTTTCTGCTCTGCTGGTAATCCATAGAATATGTATAGATGATAGATAAACATTATAGCCAATTCTGGTCTTTTTACTTCTTTTTTACTTAGTATAAATTGTACCAAGTTGGCTAATCTATCCACTACGACCCACACTGAATCATGCCCTCTACTTGTTCGGGGTAGTCCCATTATGAAATCCATAGAAATACTTTCCCACTTACCCTTAAGTATTTGTAGTGGTTGTAATATTCCACCTACTTTTAGGCACTCAACTTTATTAACTTGGCACTTAGGGCATTTTATAAAATAATTATGGATTTCCTTGTTTAAACCTCCCCAATAAAACTGTCTTTTAACAAATGCATAGGTCTTAGAAATTCCCGGGTGTCCCACACTTGGATTGTTATGAGATTATAGTAAAATATTCTCACGAATATTTTCTTATATAACAAGTACCCATTATCGTTGGAAAACATTTTCAAACGATCTTTTCCATGTATTGACCCTTCTTTAAGTGATTACTTTGAAGCACTATCTTTTTTAAGTGACATCCTTTTATCACTAGTAGCTGCATTTTCTTTCCTCTCAATTTAAGAGTTATCTTTTTTAAATTAAGTAATTCCAAACTACTTGATAGCTAGGGTCATTAGCACAATTTCCTTTTAAGTGAGTCAATAACTCACTTTCTATTTGAGGAAAACTCAACTCATTTATAATGGATACTCGACTTAGAGCATCTACCATGATATCAAATTTTCCTTTTCTGTACTGATTTAAAAATCAAAATCTTGTAGGATTTTAGTCCATCTAGCCTTTCTACCTTTTAGCTTCTTTTGAGTACTTAACCATTTAAGACTTTCATGGTCATATAATACTTCAAAATTGGCACCATACAAATAATGATGCCACTTTTTAAGAGCATGCACAATTTGCAAATATTTCTTTTTCATAAGTTGAATAGTTACTTTGAGCTTTGTTCTACTTTTTACTTTCAAATGCAATCGGCCTTTCCTTTTGCAATAATACTGCTCCTACAACAAAACTACTACCATTCGTTTCTAACACAAATGGTTCATTTGGATCCACTATTTGCAAAATAGGAGTAGTAGCTGTTTCTACTTTCAATGTTTCAAAACTAGCTTATTGATCATGAGTCCAACTAAATTGTTTACTTTTTCCTTTAAGCTTATTCGTCATTGGAACAACTATCTTAGCATAACTTCTTATAAACTTTTGATAGAACTTTGCAAGTCCTAAAAAGGTTTCTAACTCATCTATATTAGATGGGGCCTTTCATCTCAATATAGCTTCAACTTTATTAGGATCCAGACAAATTTCTTCCTTGGACTCTGTGTCCAAGATGTTGCACTTCTTTGTGAAGAAATCACAGTTAGACTTTTTAGCAAATAATTTGTTTTTCCTCAATAATTGAAATGCTTTTCTAAGGTGCTCAATATGTTCTTGTTTATTTTGACTAAAGACTAGTATACCATCAATAAAAACCACCACAAATTTTCCTAAATAATGATGAAGTATAGAGTTCATCATGGTCAAAAAAGTAGTGAGAGCATTATTTAGGCAGAGAGTTAAAAATTGAAAAATGGTCAGCCATACAAAGGAGGTTATGGAAAAATTTTCTAAAATTGTGAAAAATAAGTTTTAGTCTAGTGTCTTGGCAAGGGTTCCATCATGTGAATAGTTTTAGGAAGTGTCCTGGTAAGGGTTCCATCATGTGAACAGTGCTAGGAATGCTAAATGGTTACATTCCCTCCCTCTTATATCACAGTTTTTGTCAACTGCAGAGTACAAGTGTACCAAATATATCTATATATTCCAATTACTATACCCATTTGATGGTTTTTCTTCATGACCTATTGTATGTGTCAGATAAAAGAAATCCATACTTGCCTCTTGAAAAACCTAGACATATTGTAGTCAACAAATAGGTATGCATCATTCACATCTACTAGGTATTCCAGGTATTGGCCAGGTAGTCTAGAGCCTAGTGGACTATCAACTGCCATAAATCCAAGCATTGTCCATGCATCAAAAACAACACACAAAAGTCAAAGAAATTCAAACACACATTAGTTTGCAATGCACATGTACAGATCATCCTATTCATGGATTATCTTATCATGGTCGAGCATCTTGTCTCATCTGCAATCGCTTCTGAGCTGAGTTCTACCAAACACCAAGCGACATTTTTCGAGTGAACCAAAATACCCGAGCGGAACCCATAAAAAAGACACACGATCAACCAAGATACGAAGGTACTTTATTGCTATGTAAAAAAATCAAAAAACAAAGACAAAGACAAGTTGCACTTATCACCAATGAAGATTTTGAATCCACAACAAAAGAGTATAGTATACAATTTAGTTTCTTGTTTTTGAATGCATTGTACACAAAAGACCCTTGGTATATTTGTAGCTTATGTGAGTTTAATATCGAAAGACTAACAATCAAACAAGATACTAGGAAAAAAGATCGCCCCACAACAAAATCGGCACACAAATATAAGAGCTAATCTGAATGACTAAGATGAGTAACACTCATCGGTGAAGACGTTGCACCTTAGACAATGTTGTTAGACATCCTTCTTGCACAGTTCATCATCTGCCATTGATTCAGCATATGTCAACAACACACTTTTGCAAGAAACCAAAAGATACGTTAACTTTCAGAAGACAAACTGGTAGCATCAAAACCAGAACCTCAACAAAGTCATCCTTTTGAACATACAAGGAACACCAAAAAAAGAAACAAGAAACCTCCCGAAACAAGAATTTATAAAACTTGTATCTCGAGGAGTCCATATCCTTGTAGTAGGCCCTTTAACAGAGTCATTATGGTTCAGTTGGTCATGAAGCTCCCTCTCTCTCTCAAGCACATGCCTTGGCACCATATCTATCCACCATGGGCAGTCATCCAACTCCCAACAAGAGAGGTGCATGGGTGGTGGATACATACACTCCTCCTCACTGTTGAGCAAGATCCATTTTCTTGCTCTAACAAGAACCAAAGGAATGTGGCTCTTTTCTTTCAACCACAAAAAGAATCTACACAATATGAAGAACAATCCACTAAGTTGCCATAAAGATGCACATGACTCATTAGGTTGCCATAGCAAAAAAATTACCTATAAACTAACCTTTGAGCCACCATTTGAATGATATCAAGCTTCTTAAGAGCTCTTAATTCAAGGCTCTTTTCCTTTGTCTCAATTCTACCCTCAATAAGAAAAATGTGCTTCTTAGACCCAAGCTTCACCTCTTCAAAATAGTTAAACATAAGGCAATCTTGTGGAATAATAATTCCTCTAGGCACATTGACATAATCATCTAGAACATATTGTGCTCTCTGTGATACACTTTATCAAGCAAGCCCTCTCTTCGTAACCAACTACATCAAATGCAGAAACTCATTGAGAAATCGGCAATGTATAAGTGAAGCAATGATTTTCAAACACACTTTAATGATTAAGGTGCTTACTTTCTAAATATATGATCCCCATGAGTAAGCCCATTAGCTACCTTTGTTTCCTTATTATCCTTTAAGAGAGACAACCAAAACACCTTTGTTTCAATTGAATCATCACACAAGGCTAACATATTTAGCTTCTCCAAAGTCGCGAAGCTATTGTGTCTCCATTTCAAAGCCCAAAATTTTGTCCACCATTCATCACCAAGCTTAGGATCAATAATGTTGAGTATCTACAAACCATGAATACATAATTATGACTCATTCTCATATCACATAGTCATGCTTCTAGTTTGCAAGAGCTAACACTTACATACCTTCCCAATACACTCAGCAAACCTAGATGCAAGCCCATCGAGCTCCTTCTCTTCCAACCTTTTCAACTCCTCCTTAGACATATTGTGCCTTTCTTGCTCACGCTTCTTATTGGAGCTTGAGTCATTTGAACCTGGCATAAAAGTTCCAAGTCAAAAATTGGCAACAATCCACTACTTTTGTCATGGAAACAAGAGAAAACATTGTTGTGCATCAACGTTTGTACCACGTAAACTTGCATTATAAACTAGTTTGCCCAAATACATCCTTGTAAGAGGATACCATGGTGTAGTGCTCTTGATCCTTGTTCTCTTTACTCTCCTTGGCCCTGAAGGGATCCATATAATAGCTGCAAAAGCAAGGTGGTTTGTGCTTGTCACCCCTGGTAAAGCCATATGCCAAGCTCACCGGCTAGTAAGAAAGATGTTTGCCACTCGATATTCATGTCTTTGATTCTTGGGACTATCACATACGTGCCTAGCCTAATGGATGTTTATTAAGCATTTATACAAAGTGTCATCTAGCAACAACATGTTAAATGCATTGGAAGTTGGAACTCTATCCCAAAAATTGCTTAGGTGCTTAAAAAAGATTGGAAACCTGCTGGGGTTTTTGAAGGTGGCCACCCGATAGAGCTCCCACCCACGCTAGTTTGCAACATACTTCTTTGCTATTGGAAAGTATTTTTTAACGTACTACTTGATGCTATTCCTTGGGAAACTCCAAATCCATTCCAATGCAAGTAGGCTAGCCATGATGAGGAAAGCCTCTTCATCCTTGCGGACATATCATTTCACCTCCCATCTTGTACTACATAGAAGTCATTGAAACTCACGTCCAGTGCACCTGCTCGTTGGAGTCTAGGTCCCAAGAGTTCATTACATCCCTTCCACATCCATCGTTGGGCATTCCTCATGGATAGATCTGGGTACAAATTTCTTGCATGGCTCCAATTGGGGTAATTCTCTCTCTATGTATTCTACCACCACCTCCATTAAGGGTTGTTCTCGCTTTTGGCCTAGTTCCTACACACCCAGGCCCCTTAGAGTTGTTTACTTCTTATCCCAATTACATAATGATATATTTTAGGGACAATGAAAGAGACTTCATGAGAATGAAGCAAGAACAACAATAATGGACGAGAAAAAAAAGAACCTTTTTCATTAAGTGAAAATTGTACAACGCATGAGGGGCTAAAAAATAGTGGTAGTTTGGCTTCTTTATAGCTTTTTACATGCACGAGGCCCAGAGGGTGTTGTAGGGTTCATAGATGTAATCAATACGTGCCTATACGTGGGGTTCCTCCTCAGTGGGTGCCTCTTCCTTTTATTTTTTTGTCAGATCAATAGTTGCCTACGAGTTTCCTCCTAGTGTCTCCAGGTTATAGGGTGCCTCACTCTTTTGCTTCTTGGTCGGATCAGTATAGGTGCTTGCAGGTTGCCTTATGGTGCCATCGGGTTAGTGGGCTACCTCACTCTTTTGCTTTTTGGGCAGGGTTCCTCCTTGCGATACAAGTTGCCCACCTTCTGCTACAGCATGCAAAAAGAAATTAAGATGGTGTCATACATGTTAACTAACAATATGATAGGTTGAAGAATTAGCATACCTCATTTATTGTTGAGTTTTGCAGACCAACATGTCTAGGGTATCATCATAAAACATTATAGACATTGTTGCTAGACCATCTTTTGAGACATCCTTCATGTCTGCTACTGTCTCTGCCTCTGTCTTTACAGCCTCCTTGGTTGTCTCTACATACTTCTCTATGTCCACGCTCTTGGACACTCCGAGGGTTCACCTAAAAATATGTAAGTATAGCATATGAGTTCAAATGGAGGGGTTTTTTAATTCAAAATTTTAAGATAAATTTACAGAAATACATTTACAGAAGGAGTTTTTTTAATCGATTTTGAAAAAAAAACTGTAAGTCCATAAAGAAAAAGGGGTCATTTTATTCATGAAAATTTCACAAGTAAGGGGTTTTTAAATACCCCTTGAATGCACGTGATACATAGGGTTTATTAGTAGTGCACCCCCCGATCTTGGACATAGTGTTAGCTAGCTCAGCATCAACCCCCACATCAGAGACATCCAAGGCAACTACATCCTGATCAACACCCCCAAGACTCCTATCCATATCCATGGCTAGCTTAGAATTGAT
This sequence comes from Cibotium barometz, assembly GCF_041138505.1. Taxonomy (NCBI): domain Eukaryota; kingdom Viridiplantae; phylum Streptophyta; class Polypodiopsida; order Cyatheales; family Cibotiaceae; genus Cibotium; species Cibotium barometz. The sequence continues at coordinate 28,346,859 of NC_141067.1, forward strand.
ATAATTAGGTGTTCTTCAGACTGGTGATGTTTTGTTCTCTCTCTTTCAGGCGGACCTATAACCAAAAGCAAAGAGTCAACCCTATACATACATTATTAACACTAATAATATAAATAATGCATGGAAGGAAATATACCTCCTTCCCTGGCCATAATACGAGTATGCCTAGATAGCCATTACCTTTCTATATTAGGAATTTATGTTGTACACCCAAGTTTTGCATAGTGCATGCTCCTAGCACTGGTCATTGCAAAGAACATGGGATGGTACTTGTGTATGCATGAAAGCATGTACATCCCAACAACCTCTGTAGCCGCCAACCCTAAACCACACCCAACGTAGTCACGTAGGAAAGGTACAATGGATGGTGATGTGCACTGCTCATGAGGGGTAGGGAGTATGGTGAATGTTTCACTCCACTTTAGCTCCTGTACCAAATCATCGAGACGAACTAGCAATGATGTGAAGATTCTTTCTCCTCAACTACTAGGAGTGCCTTGACAATCACAGAACTTGCAAGAAGTATTCAAAGCACTTGTAAAAGTACTTAAGGTACTTTGCAAAAGTACTTAAGGTACTTTGCAAAAGTACTTAAGGTACTTGCAAAAGTATTCAAAGTACTTTTGGTAGTACTTAAAGTACTTACATAATCAATTTAACATTAAAGTATTCCTTAAGTACTCAAAAAACTTGCAGAAGTCTTTAAAGTACTTGTAGAAGTACTCAAAGTACTTGGGGAAGTACTTAAATAACTTGCAAAACTTCTCAAAGTACCTACAAAAGTACTCAGAAGATTTGTAGTGGTACTTAAAGTACTTGCAGAAGTACTCAAAGTACTCAAAGTACTTGTATAGAAGTACTCAAAGTACTTGTAGAAGTACTCAAAGTACTTCTATACAAGTACTCAAAGTACTTATATAGAAGTACTCAAAGTACTTGTAGAAGTACTCAAAGTACTTGTAGAAGTACTCAAAGTACTTGTAGAGTACTTCTACAAGTACTTTGAAGATTTGCAGTGGTACTTAAAGTACTTGTAGAAGCACTCAAAGTACTTGTATAGAAGTACTCAAAGTACTTATAGAAGTACTCAAAGTACTTCTATACAAGTACTCAAAGTACTTGTATAGAAGTACTCAAAGTACTTGTTGTAGAAGTACTCAAATTCCTTATAAAAGTATTCAAAGTACTTGTCGAAGTATTCACGGTTTTTTCAGAAGTACTCAAAGTACTTTTAAAAGATTTTAAAGAACTTTCTAAAGTACTTAAAGCACTTGAAAAGTTTATTAAAGTGCCTTCAAAAGTTATCAAAGTTCTTGAAAAAGTACTTGTAGAAGTATTTAAAGTTCCAACAAAAGTAAGTATTTATAAAAACTTCTGAAAGTGCTCAAAGTACTTGCAAAAGTACTCAAAACATTTACAAAAATGATCGGTGCATTTATAAACATATAAATCAAGTATTTCAAAATTGCTTTTAATTCCTCTACTTGTAGTAACTCCACATCAGTCTTCAGCATTAATAAGTCATCCATCATGTGGCTGACAATGTCTCCACATCAACCCCGCATAATTGCATGCCCATTTGGTAGAATTTGATTTTACCTTTGATTTTTCCAATCTCTACCACATCCAGCACAACCGCCTATTTCAAGCCCGCAAGAGATACCTTTTCAAAGACTCCATCTTAGCCAAGAACATTACAGTAGGACCAAAATCCCCTTCAGTCCTCTCAGCAACCTATCCCTCTTTTTAGATAAGTTTTTTCCACCCTTGCCAGCTCTAATGCTATACCTACCACCCTTTCCTTGGTCTGGACAACCGTGGCCTTCGCGAGCTTGATATGCGTAGATTAAGGTGCCTATCCTACACCTTTTTCTTTATCTTTTTTCTTGATTTAGGCACCACTGACTACCCAAAGTACCCTGTGAAGACATCGTGCTCTTGGATCTGTTGCTTTAACATTACACATGCCATTTCCTTTTCTCCAACTGTTCATCTTCCTCTCGAGGCCTCCTTCAGATTGCATACAGTTATGTAACACATTTTCCCCAAACTTTGCCCATGCAATCCGGTGCCTATTTGGGTCACTTTGAGCTACTTTACGTCTCTCATACGTAAAGCAACATGCAAACTTTATAGTGATTTCACTATTGGGGGGAGTCTCCTGTTGCACCTTCAGATATAGGAAGCGGCACTCAGACTAAAATTCCTCCCGCAGCATGTGGACATAAAGCTTGGAGTTCTTTTGGAAGGGTGACTTGAATATTGATAGTAGCCACTCCTCTTTAGGAAGGTCATCAGCCAACAATTATGATGGAAGCTTCCCTTCCGAGCTAAGCCCGTACTCTACATGCAGGTCATCCTTTGTTATACAAAATCATGAGAGCCCTGGCATGTATTTTTTCCAAAAAAAAAATTGGACCACTCCCTGCACACAAATACTCGTATCTTAAACTGTATGCTTATGCCTCACTAGAAAACACTAACGCATCGACCAATGACACTAGAGAAAATAATGTAGTGCAGGGTTCAGCTTTGAGAGAGCACTTTAACGAGGATTTTATTGTGGGTAGATCATTTGAAAAAGCCTATTGCAAGTTTTTGGGAGCATACTTTTGGGGAGGTGTCTTCATGCCTGCACACAAAGAAACACATGAGTATCATGCACATTCATGAAAGAAATGTGTAATGGGCATGTGCTAGAGATAGATAGATAGATAGATAGATAGATAGATAGAGAGAGAGAGAGAGAGAGAGAGAGAGAGAGATATGTGGTACCTATAGAGCTAGGTCGGCATCCCACAAAACAGAGCGAAGGAATATGGTGTATCCTCATTGCAATGAGGCAAAATGTTCGAAAATACTTTTTGCACGTTTGGTGAATTTGCACCTTAACATGATTACATTAATTCCACCACCTTCAGCCATGCAATTCAAACTTAGCATTCCTTCCCTCCTACTACAACTAATTCATTTGGAGTAAACATTTTCCCTCCACAAGAAGTCCACCCACAAAAACCACTTGAGAAAACCAAAAAAAGGAGAATAGTGGTACCACCAATCCATGATTTTACACGATGATAAAGAATAAAAAGGGCCTGATGAGCCCAACAGGAAGAAGCCATGGCCTAAGTGGGTGACTCAACTTTTAGATGGTAATAAATCATTGATGATGTGCCTGTAGACTTACGGCATTCTAAAAGGATAGAGGAGTAGCAAGACGGGCTCAAAAGCATATTATAAATTATGCACTTATGGCAAAACTACAAAAAGTGCAAGAGCCTAGTAGCCTTGAGGAGGCTAAAATAGATTCAAGATGGATGGAAGCCATGCACATATAGTATGATTCCATGTTGTGAAACCACACTTGGGACCTTGTTAATTGCCCAAAGAAATTCAAGGTTATTGGCACCAAGTGGGTTTATAAAGCCAAGTACAAATCCGACGGTTCATTGGATAAGTACAAATCACGGCTTGTGGCAATAGGGTTTGCACATATAGAAGTATTTGATTACAAAACATGTTTGATCCCACATAAAGATGACTATAATCCACACAATTCTAGCCCTTGCGCAACACAAAATGTTAGTGTATGCTCAATGCCCATCTCTCCACATTATCGTACGTTTGTTATGTGTTACACACTTGTATGGCCCCCATTATGAGGACAAGCCAATCATGCATGTTACTTTGGTGTGGGAACCCCACCTTAGATGTTGGAAGGGGTCGTATCTCAAGGGGTTCACTTGGAAAATATGTGAACTATCACCTGAGTTTAACAAAATGAATTTTTTAATTCATATTTTTTATGCAAATATATTTACAGAAGGGTGCATTACAATCACAAAAGTTAGAGTTTGTATGAAAAGGGTGCATTCTATTCATGGGAAATTCACATATAATGGATATTAAATATAGGTATTGAACACGCGTGATACACATGATTTTCATATAGTGAACCCCAAGGGTCGTATTATGACCACTGATGGTTAGGAGATGGCTTCGGTAGGCTTGGCACATTGCCAAGTCAGATTTGGGTAGATTTGGTATAACTGGAAAGTTAAGACAACTCGCCTTAACTTGTGGGCCCACTTGAGGGCTTAGACGATCTCAGATCGGAGATCTTGCCGCAATGGTGACCCCATAGTTTGTAGGACTTTTGTAATATCCTAGATTAATGTAGGTGGTCAGTCAGACACGGTTGAATACACAAGTAGTGGGTTGTGTCGATGCAGCATAGCTACCCATGCCTTGAAAGCACTAACCATCCCACTTACAACACTAACAGAGACAGTTGTCACCAGTTGAGGCATCTAATGCTAGAGAGAATCCATGGCTTCTACCTAGAGTAATCCTCCATCAAGAGTTTGTTTAGATCACCATCTAAGCTCTACTTGAGAGCGCATGGGTGGATAGCACTATCACATTGTACCTTACTACATTTTGATATAATCAAAAATTTAAAATTCTTTCCATTCTATACTTTACATTTTCTACGTACTATTGTTTACTATTTTATTATGTTAATGCAAATTCCATTATTTATTGTCTATTCTTATAAGTATGTACACACAGTACATGTATTTTGGTCATGTGTTGTGACAAATAGATTGAGCAAAAGTACCAATATAGACTTCAGAACAAGTTCTACGTTGTTGTAGGTTACATACAGAAATTGTCTATTTGTAGGTCTTTGATTATTGCAGGTAAAGATATCTGATAACATCAACCAAATTGTCAATGAGAATCTTGATATAAGAATAACTTCCATGCATGGAAGTTTTGAATGACCAATTTATAATATGGGAAAATGATTTTGGGATTATGTTGAAGGTGACAATGAAGGGCATCTAGAATTATATGAGGAGAACCCTTTGCCTCCTACAGAGGTAAAGGCGTTCAAAGATTGGAACTAGGGTGCAAGGAAAGTGTATGTATTGGCTTTTAGTTAGTGTGGTAGACACTATAATAAGACATATACATGATGCCAACACTCCAATAGTTGTACAGTAGAACTCGGTCAAGATGTTGTAGACAAACACAAAGGCAAGGAAGTTGCAGGCTAAAATAGGAGCTTCATATAGTGGAGAAGAGGAACATGTCCATCAATGAGTATGAGTTGAAGATCAAAGGAATTGTTGAATCCTTTGGATCTATTAATATATCACTATGGAAGACGATGACTTGGTAAGCATCTATATGAATGGTCTTGGTAAAGAATACAAGCCATTCAAGGCTTCTATTGCTGTCGACCCAAAGAGAATGTTTCCAACTTTTGAGACTTGGTGTTCATACTTATCATAGAAGAGAAGTCTCGGGTTAAGACTCTTCTTCACAAAGCAAGAACACATCAAAATAGGCCTTCTACTCAAATTCAAGTAAAGGTAGAGGTAGATGTCGTGGTTGAGGCCAAGGTGGTGGGTGGCTGATTTAGAATTAGAATCAGGGAGAGCAGTAGCACTCTTATGACTTGAATCAATAAGCACGTGGAGAAAGAAAAGGCCGGTCTCGAGGCAGGGGGGAGCCATAGAAGCCATGGAAATTGGCAAAGACATCAATAAAAAATAGAATCCAGAGATTGCTATTATTGTGGAAAACCAAAACATATAGAGAAGAACTATTATAAAAAACTAAATGACATTAGAAATGGCAAGAAGAAGTAGAACAATTATGCATCTTCAAGTACATAAGATGAAGAAAGAGGTGAAGTAGTTGTTTGTTGTGCAGCACATCTTGAATTCCATGTCTGTTGTAGGTGTTTTCACAGCACGTGATGATGTATGGTATGTGAATTCAAGTGCCTCTAACCATGTGAGACTTATCATGGTGAGGGGGTTTAGAGAAATACAAGACCTAGACAAACTAGGTTATGTAGAGACAAGAGATGACACGGCTCATACCATTGCTCACATTGAAAAGGTGTCATTATGTATGGAGGATGGCAATTAAAACAGCAAAACAGGCTTGGGATATTCTAGCTGGTTTGTATGCAAGTCGTAACGAGGCAAAAATCTGTTACCTGCGTAAAGAGCTAAAATTGAAGATTATGCAGGAAGATGATGACATGAATATTTTTCTTACTGAGATTAAAGATCTCAAGGAACAGTTGGTTTCTGCAGGTGAGATTATTCCTGATCATTCTCTTGTGCAGACTGTTCTTGATGCTTTACCTGAGACATATCAGACTTTTGCTTCCACGTGGAGACTTCTTACTGAGGACCTGATGCTGTCAAGTATGATACTTTAGTCAACAAGCTCTTGCAAGAAGCGTAGTCCAGGCAAAACAGGGCCAAGCAGCGTGCAGTTGATCAAGCATTTATTGCTACCCAGCAGCAGAGAAGAAGTGGTAAGGCAGCCCCTTCCACTGTTTCTTCTCTTATTAATAGGTCTGCAACTTCTTCTCCTTCTACAGGTAGCAACTTCTTCTCCTATTAATAGGTAGCAACTTCTTCTCCTATTAATAGGTAGCAACTTCTTCTCCTATTAATAGGTCTGCAACTTCTTCTCCTTCTACAGGTAGCAACAATAAGTTTGAGAAGGCTCTTGATAAAAGCAAGAAAAAGATCAGGTGTAACTATTGTAAGGCAAATGATCATGTCATTAAGAATTGCCCTAAGCTAAAGGCTAAAGAGACAAAGAAGAAAGAGTCAAATGTAGCCACAATAGTGGATGCTTCTACAAAATGTAGATTCTGCAAATGTTGTGCAGGATACAGAATGGGAGTTCAGCATGTATTGCCAGTATGACCCATCTGTACATGATGTATGTTTGGCAGTTTCTGTTGACTCTAATGTATGGTATTTTGACAGTGGTGCTACAAAGCACATTACCTCGCATCGTGATATGTTCACTTGTCTTGAGGCTGTCTCTAATGGGAATACTGTCACATGTGCCAATAATGCTTCTTACCCTGTGAAGGGCGTTGGTAAAATTATGCTTACTGCTGCAAATGGCAGCGCTTTCACACTTTCAGATGCTTTGTATGTGTCAGGGATAAAGAAGAATCTATTGTCTGTGTCTCTGCGCTTGCTAGACTTGGACTTGTAGTCAAATTTGTGGATGACAGATGTACTGTTCATGATTAAAACTTCTGGTGATACGATTATTGCATCTGGCACCTTGTTTCATGGGCTGTATAGGCTCAAGTCTTATGACAAATGTGTGGAAGATTCAACAAATGCAGTTTCTGATGAAAAGGTAGTTTCAGATGCAAAACTATGGCATGCTCGTTTTGGTCATCTGAACTTTGCTAGTTTGCTGCGTTTGCAGAAATTTGATATGGTTGCTTCATTTCCCCCTCTTGAGGCACCATTGAAACATGTTTGTGAAGGCTGTATTTTGGGCAAAATGCAGCGTTCTGCATTTCCAAAGGATGGTTCTGTGCGGGCCACTCGCAAATTGTAACTTGTACATAGTGATGTATGTGGGCCTATGCAAACTCGTAAACACTTGTACTTCGTGACTTTCATTGATGATTACTCAAGGCATGCATGGGTATATCCACTGAAGGCAAAGTCCGAAGTGTTTTTGTGCTTCAAACAGTTTATGCTTATGGTTAAAAATGTATCCAATTGTACTGTGGGCACCCTCCATTCTGATCGAGGGGGGGAGTACATGTCTAAAGAGTTTGATGCATTTCTGACTAGTCGTGGGATAAAACACCAATGTACAGTGCCGTATACCCCTCAGCAAAATGGTATTGCTGAGAGGAAAAATAGGTCACTTATGGAGATGGCACAATGTATGGTCAAGAGCCAAGCTTTGCCACATGCATTTTGGCTTGAGGCTATCATGTGTGCTGCATATGTACTCAACAGGTGTCCCACTAAGGCCTTGCAGTCTATTACTCTATACAAAGCTTGGGATGGCAGGAAGCCTTCTATTGGTCACTTGCGTGTCTTTGGTTGCTTGGCCTATGCTTTAGTGCCTGTGCAACAACGTAAAAAATTGGATGATAAGGCTGTCAAATGCATTTTTGTTGGTTACAGTGCTGAGAGCAAGGGTTACAGATTGTATCATCCGCAGTCAAAGCGTATCTTGATTAGTCGAGATGTTGTTTTTGTGGAAGATGCTATGCAGCCCTTGTTATCATGTACCAAAGAGATAGGTGTGAGCTCACGGGATGTATTTGATACATTGTTACCTCTGTTTACATGTGGGAATTCAAATGTAAGTCCTAATGAGGTAAATATTCAGCCTATGCAGATTTCAAACAACATCATAGATCAGTCTATTTCTGATGCAGATTTACAGGATGTAATTTTTGAGGATAGGGCTGAAAATGACCAGGCTAGAGGTATGCCTAAATGGCTGGTGCAAACCTTGCATGATAGTAAAATTGATGCATCTATATCTAGTCGTACTCGTTCAGGTTTTCATCAACATGCCTCTTATGCATCAGATTGTTATGCTTTGGATGTGTCTAGTATGTGTGAAGAGGAAGAACCTCTTTCATTTGATGAGGCACAAAAATCAAAAAATTGGTTGGCTGCAATGCAAAGTGAATATGATGCTATAATGAAGAATGGTACATGGTCTTTGTGTGATTTGCCTATTGATAAAAAGGCCATTGGATGTAAGTGGGTTTTTAAGTTGAAACAAATGCCAGATGGCAGTGTTGATCGCTATAAGGCTAGACTTGTTGCAAAGGGTTATGCTCAAGAAAAGGGCATTGATTTTGATGAGACCTTTGCTCCCACTTGTCGTATGACTACCATTCGTAGCATTTGTGCATTGGCAGCAGCTCCTCATAATGGTTGGAATGTACATCAGCTGGACATAAAGACTGCGTTCTTGAATGGAGATTTGCATGAGGAGGTGTCTGTATCGCAGCCTCGTGGTTTTGTTCAAAGAGGGCAGGAAAACAAAGTGCGCAGGTTGAAAAAGGCTTTATATGGTTTAAAGCAAGCTCCACGAGCTTGGTATGAAAAGATACATGCATATTTGACTGCACATGGTTTTCAGAATAGTCCAACAGAAAGCACTTTATATGTTAAATGTGTGGATGATGTACATCTAATCATTGCTCTCTATGTCGATGACATGCTGCTCACAGGACCAAATGAAAGTCATATTGCTGATTTTAAGGCTGATTTGAATGCCTCTTTTGAGATGTCAGATTTGGGGCATTTGCATCATTATTTGGGAATACAATTTAAGCAGTGTGATGGAGGTATTGCTTTGTGTCAGACAAAGTATATTGAGACATTGTTGCGGAGATTTGGCCTTGAAGACTGCAAGCCTATTGCTACTCCAATGGAGACAGGTTTAAAGTTGAGTCTTCATGATGCTGGAGATCACTTTGATGTTACACTCTATCAGACAGCTGTTGGTTGCCTCATTTATGTATGCATTATGAGGCCGGACATTCAGTTTGCAGTCTCACAGGTGAGCAGGTTTATGCATAGCCTAGGGTCTCAGCATTGGAAGGCAGTTAAATGCATCTTTCGCTACTTGAGTGGCACCATACATCTTGGGTTATTTTATCCCAAGGGGGGATCGTTGTCGCCAGATTTACATGCTTTTTCGGACTCAGATTGGGCTGGTTGCTATGACACAAGAGTGTCCACAAGTGGTTTTTGTTTCATGCTCAGTAGCTCATGCATATCTTGGTTGAGCAAGAAGCAACCTACTGTGGCCACTTCTAGTTGTGAAGCTGAGTACAGGGCAGCTTTCACAGCTACGGTTGAGTGTGTGTGGCTCAGACGGCTTATGGGTGGCTGACTTGGGTGTTGGACAGGAGTCTGCCACCTCTATCTTCACTGACAGTCAGAGCGCATTGGTAGTTACGCGAGAAACCCAGTTTTTCATGCTCGCACAAAGCACATTGAGGTGTATTATCACTATGTCAGGGAGAGACTCTCAGTAGGAGAGATCAACTTGGCCTATGTGCCAACACAGGACAACCTCGCCGATCTTTTCACAAAGGCGCTTCCTCGTGAGAAGTTCGAATCTTTCCGCAAAGCTTTGGGCTTGCTCCCCTTTGTGGATTGATCTACTTCGGGCATGGCACTCCCCTATACATGAGTGCCAGCTCTCGGTCACACCATCACTCCCAGGGGGGATTTGTTGCCATATATATAGGCAGTGATGTGTGTGAACACACTTAGGACCACCGGGGCACTTTTTCCCTCTTTAGGAGGTTTTTTCCCTCGGCTTGTATATACGCCCATCATTCTAGGGCTAACTTATCTTTTGTACATTGACACAATCTAATACATAGTGTGTTGTGTGCATTCTTGCTTCTTCTTCTCCAAGCTTTGTGTGCTTTCCTGCAACCCTAATTCTAACAAAATTATACTTAACACTCTGCAACACAACCAATGCCATGTATGCATCTGTAGCTTCATACAATGAGATATGAGACTTGTATCCCATAGAAGCTCGCATGCTTGCATGTTTAGTTTCGACGAGGTTTGTGGTCGGCACAAAAACACCAAAAGCATCTTGAGTCATGAACCAAGTAACCCAATGAGATGCCCTTACATCCTACCAAGCCAAACAAATCTCCAAGGTTGGAATCTCTCCCTAAACTGCGTGACCCGATAGCGAAAATTTTCCAATTTTGTTTTTGCATATCTCGGCTGCATTCTCTAATGGGGCATTTCTCCATTTACAACACCACACTTTATGATCATCTTGGTACGACGGTCGTATGTACACTTGTTTGAATGACACACCATGCTTTATTCCCAACAAGATCTCTCCTTCTTAGGCACCTTGCGCACGGCAATCCATTTTGGATTTGCCTCATCCGCCATGAAGTCTCTAAATTCTGGTATATCATATCCTTGTTTCATTACAATGTCATTCAATATCTTCCAAAATTCTATCTAGGCATGTCTAAGAAACAAGAAGGAAATGTTTGCAAATAACAAGAAGTATCTATTGGCAAATAGTGGGTGGTGACTAACAAGAAGTATCTGTTGCCAAATATAGTGGTGGCCTCTAACAAACGGAATATAGAAATATTGAATGTGGGGCACCTCCCTATGTGCCCATCTCAAATTTTCATTTATTTTAATCAACATGACATAGTTTTGGGAGAGGTAATCATTAATTAAAATAATTCATATAGCAATTTAACCATTCAAATATATTATACACATTTTAAATACATATTTTATAAATATAGTCTTGAATTGTAATATTGACATGAAACATTTATATAAAAATACATGGCTGTATTTTGGAATTGTCAGGAAATCCTTTCTCTAATCTGGCTGTATGCCAAAATCTTCCAACCTAGGGTGTGCATCATCTGTGATAATTGTATCCCCCTCTTGTATGGACTGGGTGAGCTTTCCTCCACCTGCGGGGCAATAACTGATCATAAATGTTACCACTCTGATTTCCAACAGGTCAGCCAATTATGGATTGGCTAATTTGGTCTACCATGCCACATTAGACCACAAGGTGCCCTCTCCAACCAAAGGTAGTAGTTCTTCTAAATCTGGGGCGAGGTGCTTGGAGAGGGTACGATACATAATGTTGCTTTGTTGGTGTGACATCGAAGTAGGCCTCTGGTAGAATCCTTCGATTTGGCTCAAATGGTGTTATTTGCATTAACACCTTGAACATTAGCTTTAGCTTTAGTAGTGGATTGCCAACTCGTATATGAAGTCTTCATACTCTATACCAGACAATGACTCCAAAATAGTATCATTAGTAAAAGCTTTAATATTGTATGGGGGAGAGTATGTCGTACCTCCTGAGTTTTTGCCGTGGGGGAGACCGGTCATGTGCCGGTACCTCCTCGGGGGCAAGAGGGTTAGTGGGAAATTCTATATGTTGAAAAGAGAGAGTAGAAAAAATGCATTCTTCTTGAGACTTGTTAGTAGGCGGAGCATTAGGATACGGATATTTGCTGGCTACATTAAAATACACGAGGTAAGTAGGGTTAGATGATGTACTTGATGTCTCTTCTTGACCATGACCTAAGCTGGGGGGTGGGTGGTTAGGCTTGTGGAGTTTCATAAAATCTTGGAGCTCAGTGATGTCCTCACAACTTATGTTAGGATATTCGATATGTGATTTATCAAAAGTGTAGAGGACATTTGTTAACATGGATTCTTAATGTTTATAGATATTATGGTATAGTTTTAGAATACCAAAAGGGTGATATAAGGAAGACACGTAAGTTTAAGTGTTGGTGAGTATTGTAGACTTCTATCCACCCATGGCTTATAATCCATTGATAACTTTGTGCTACCACCTCGTAGTTGGCCGGTTTTTCAAGAATATCATCTTGAACAAACAGGTCTAATTTTTCAACACTATTGTCCAGAATTTTAGAGTTTTGGAGCACCCGACACCAACTACAAAGGTTTAGCACAATAGGGTGCAATGGATAAAATTAAATATCCTGTGGATTAGTTAATACTACATCCCCCTGCAAAATTCCCATAATGATAGTGGGATCAGCATCACGCTCAATATTTTGCTTAATGAGGATTAGTTCACCTAGGCTTAGGTCCTCAAACAGATTTATATCATATATTGAAGCAATGAGAGGGTTAGTGTAGATAAAAAAGAGTAAGAGTTTAAGGAGGGGCCCGCGGAGTTACTGGCAAACAACTGACCTATCTCCAAGGCTCGCTCAAGGAGTAGGCGCATTTCATCTCAGTAGGCTCTTGTCTTTGACTTTGGTCTTGTATGGCCAATTGTCGTTCCAGTTCTTGTATACGGGATTCATTGCTACTCGTGAGGTTTGATATGGCTATTTCTCTGACCATCCTTGTTGAAGCATCCAACTCCTCGAAGCGCCTTGTTGCTTCCTCTTGCGCTCGTCTGGCCGCAGTAGCCTCCCTTCCCTGAGCTTCTATGATTCTTTGAAGTCTTTTGGTAGCCAATATTTGAATGTCTTGTAATTGTTGGATGACGTGCCATTGCCTCTTGGTGTGCAATGGTGTGCAATCACCATTCTCTGCATCTCATAGATTGGTGGGGCATGTACCATTCCTTGTAGTTGTCTTTCTTTTTTTCTTTTCTTTTCTTTTTTCCTTTTTTTTAAATAAATGGCAAGAAGGTTAATTGTGATGAGAAGGGTGTTAATGGTGTGAGAAATAAACAAGGTGTGTTAATTGCTATATTGAAAAGGTATAATTATGTAACATGAAAGTGCAGGTGCTAAAACCGTGAAAGTGCAAGTCGAGAGGGGTGATCCCGTGAACCAGGGAAAACCCATGAGATGGATTTCCGTGAGAAGGAAATCCGTGAGATGTATTTTCGCGTGAGAAAAAAATCCGTGAGGTTTAGTTTCATGAGAGTTAGTGTCGTGAGATGGAAATCCGTGAGGTTTAGTTTCGTGAGAGTACAGGTTTTTGGCCATTTCCGTGAGACTGCAGGTTTTTTCCATTTCCATGAGACTGCAGGTTTGGCCATGAAGTATTTATGTTTTGTATTTTTGTAGATTTGATTAATGCATGATAGGATCAAACCTCCTAGCGGAGTTTAGTGTAAGGATGATCGATCACAGAGCAATGAATAATTATGAAAAAAAAAAGTCTTTTGTTGAAAATGAAAGAAGTTTGTTCGACATACAAAGACTTTGTTTGCCCAAGACATTTAATTGATTATGATCGAAGTTTGAAAAGATGAAAAGAAAAGAAAAAACAAAGAAAGGCCCAAGCTCCCACCTCAATACGTAAATGCCGATTTGAACTCAAAGAAGCGAGAAGGGATGCGATGTAAGAAAGTGCGATTGCATTTGAGCACACGATGGAAGACGGTTGCAAAATGACAAAAAAAAGGAAAGACTTTTGAATTTTATGGCACAGCCACCATCAGACTGGGTGGCTACCTTAATGAAGAATGCCACATGTCATCCTATGATTGGTCCGAGAAAAGTACTCGTTTCACGATGTGAAGCACTTTGGACGAGTTTACGGCGTGAGCTATTTTGCACCAGTTCATGGCATGAACTATTTTGCATCAGTTCACGGCATGAACTATTTTGGATGAGTTCACGGCGTGAACCTTTAAAGATTGTTTCACGGCATGAACCTTTTTGTACCAGTTCATGGCATGAACTATTTTGGATCATGTGTGTGCAAGATTGATACCTTCTATTTCTCTTCATGCTCAAACATTCAAATATGCATATAAAGGAGTGAATGATACCTAGATTTACCTGCCAAGGTGCCACCTTGGTTCCCATGGCAATAAAAAGATAAAGGTATCCATTAGTCACAAAATGGATACAACTTCTAGGTAGGTGTTGTTGTTTGCAGGCGTTTTAACTCCGTGTGGGAGTGCTTGATTCTTCCCTCCACTCAACTGAACAGTTTTTCTATTAAGTCCTATGGATTGGGGCTTGTATCAGTGTCCATTTGTTGAACCTTCTTTTTTCTCCCTTCACAGTCCTTGTCCAGCTCCTTGATTGAGGTGGTTAAAGGTAGTGGTTTGGCTATATTTAACCCACCTTGTTGGGTTGGCTTCTTTCTCCACACCAGGGTTTGTGCACTCTTAGCATTGGTTTTAGTTAGGAGTTGGTGTTGAATGCCTTTACTGCCCTTTCCTTTGTAGGAGGTGTTTGCAAAATGGGGGCACCCATACTGTTGTATTACCTTGGTAGTAACCTTGTGCCATTAGCAAGTCCTTTCAGATCCATTTCTTATACGAATGCCTTATGAAGTGTTGATTTGCTTGGAATAGCGCCAACTTACCTATCAAGACCATTTCTGTTCTTTGACTCCCTTTTGAACCCTTCTTGTTGATTCCTTATTAACCTCCTTCTCCTTGTGGAGCTGGTTTCTAAGGTGAACCTTAGGCACCCAATGTTGTGTACCCTGTGACTTGGGATGCTTTTTGTGTAGGGATTGCGGAATCGCTGCCTTTTTTACTTCATGAGTTGATGTCACCGTGCTTGGTGTTTCTATCTCCTTAAACATGGCCTGCATCCCTATGTTTATCAGGCTCCATAAGGGTACGGATATGACATTGTCGCCCTCGTTCATCAATGTTTTCCTCTTCTCCCATTGGATATTACAGTTTGCTGGTGCAAATCCAGGATCGTCCTAGGATCATATCCTCTTTCATTGAACCCGCAGGCATGACAAACACCTTCCCAACCAACGAATTATTTCTAATAGAAATGTTAACACTTTAAAATAGAAATGTTAACACTTTAAAATCCCTCAGCTTTCATAGTTGACAAGTGCACACTGCATACTTGTGCATTGGTGGTTTCAAGGTGCAGCTTATCTAATGCTACCCATGTCTCATATGAGATAAGGTTATGACTTGATCCCGTTTCTATCAATGCAATGCTCGTTGCATAACATTTAGCCGTAGAGAGTCCCACCCTTAGTCGTGCTGGCTCAATGTTCAATTCCTCTTCATCCAGAAGAGTGAGCAAAGCCATGTTCCTCTTCTAGAGTATCTATTTGGCTTTGGCCTCCCTTACCTTAGCCCCTTCTTGAGCTTTGAGATTTTTTCCTTTGCGAGCTGCTTTTGTTGTTTTAAGAAATGTTCTTTCAAAAGAGTATCTCTTGGGTCAGTGGACCAAAATATTTTTTGAGTTTGCTCCCATTGACATAGACCTCCATTTGTACGCCTTGAATTATCTCAATTCTAACCGACCCCTAAGGTGTGATCTCAGACACTTGGAAGGGTCCTAGGCCTTTGTACTTGAGTTTCTTTTTTTTGGTGCTTCCTACACCATACATAAGGACCCCATTTCCAGTTCTTTTTGTTTTAAGTTTTTGTCGAACCAATGTTTTCTTCGTAGTTTTTCGACCATGAGACCATGCAATGCAATTAGTCTAGTCTCATCAAGCTTCTCTAAATCAATTAGCCTTTCGACTACTAATACATTCTTCATTAGACGTTCTTGCACTACAATCCTTAAGCTCGGAACTAGGTATTCCATAGGCATTACTAACACCATAAGCTAGACGGAAGGGAGTGTATCCCGTCTGCCTTATATGATGTTCGGTATGCCCATAAGGCTGTTGTCAGCTTATGTTCCTAGTCTGTTTGACTTACTTCCAACATTTTCGTCATGATAGTACACAAAATCTTGTTTGTACTCTTTGCTTGACCATTAGCCTGTGGGATAATAAGATGATGATTTCTAGTGGACTACTAAGAATCCGGCAAAGTAAATGATCAAATGTGAACCACGATCACTAACTAATTCTAATGGGCATCTAAATCTCGAGATAATTTTCTCATATAAGAATTTTGATGTTGTTCGTGCATCAGCTCGCTTTGAGGGTCTGGCTTCTGCCCATTTGGTGAAATAGTCCGTGGCCACGATTACATATCGAGCTTGTGTGATGGATGTGCCGCTGGAATAATGAGTCCAACAAAATCAATCCCCCATTTCTCGAAAGGTTGTCTTACAATAACAGGGGTGAGCGGCATCATGTCCCTTTGTTGGGGGATAGCAAATCGTTGACATTCCTCGCACCTTTTGACAAACTCTATGGCATCCCCGAACAACGTAAGCCACCATAGTCCTGCTTGAAGTACCTTGTGAGAGCCATAATCTCTAGAGCAAAATTCCCTTCGCTATCCCTGAATGAGCTTCATCCAATATCGTGACGAACTCATCTTCTCTCACATGTCTTCTTAGGACATTGTCCTTACCTAGCTTATATACTTCTCCTGCAATTAATTGATACCGTGCAGCAAGCTTGATAAGTTGCCGCATTTTATCTTTGTTCAAGGGTGTTTCTTGTGGAAAAACATAAGCTAGATAATTTAATATCTCCTCGCTCCATTCGGGCACCGTGTCCAGTTTGAACAAACAAGTATCAAGGAGGTCATCATCAACACCAAGTATCAAGGAGGTCATCATCAACACCAATTGTTGGTTCCCCATTTGGAATTCTTGACATACGATTATCTAACACATGCTGTGTCCCCTTTCTTACCACCATAACTGTAAAGTCCAATTCCAATAGTAATAGCCACCAACATGTGAGTCTTCCCGTGGTACAAGGCTTATTCACCAAATATAATAAGGCCTAATGATCCATGAAGAATACGAATTTGTTGGCGAATAGGTAATGTCGATACTTCTTGACTGCATAAACCATGGCCAACCCTTCTCGCTTTGTGCCGGTGTAATTCACCTCTGCATCGTTCAATTGACAACTAGCGAAGTAGACTAGATAGTCCAATATGAACTCCTAGGGCTATGCTAGTATGCATCCAATAGCAAAGTTTGATGCATCCATATGCACATGAAATATCATGCCCAATTGGGGGGTCTTAGAATTGGCGTGCTAGTAGCTAATGCCTGCTTCAATCGATCATATTCTTATTGGCATTTCTCAATCCATTCAAAGACAATGAGTAGCTTGTACAATGGCGTGGCGATTTCAGCATATAGAAGATTATGAAGCGGCGGTGATAATACCCGACATGGCCCATAAATCTTTGCACACCTTTGTAATTAGTGGGTGGTGGAAATTCCAAGATTAACTTGACCTTGTTGTCATCCGTGTCTTTGAGAAAATGTGTCCCAATATCACACCGTGTTTGACCCAAAATTGGCACTTTAAAGGGCTTAATAATATACAATATAATTGACATCGCTCAAATACCTTCCTTAAGCAAGCTAGATGGTGTGACATCAAGAGTGTGCACACAGATCATCAATGAATACCTCCAACCACTTCTACAAAAGTAGTCTTTGAAGGTTGTGCACATCAATCGTTGGAATGTTGCTGGGGCATTGGTGAGACCAAAAGGCATGACTTTGTATGCAAACGTCTCCCACATTGTATTGAAAGTTGTCTTATGTTGGTCTTCTGGTGCTATAGACACCTGATTGTAGCCTGAAAATATATCCAAGAAGCTCTAAGCTTCTTCACCCAGCCACTCTCTCCAAAACGTGTTCCATATAGGGCAATGGATAATGGTCTTTCCTAGTAGCTGCATTGACCTTTTTAAGATCGACACATATCCTAAGTTTCCCATTATTTTTTGGGACTATTACGATTGGTGACAATCAATCCGTATGTTCTATCTCATAGATGAAATCCGCAGTAAGAGTTTATTGATTTTCTCCTTTACAATTGTCACATATTTAGGATTCATTTAGTATGATTTCTACCTAGTTGGTCTTGATCCTTCCATGATTGGGATCGTATGTTGCACCATCTCAAGTGGTACACCCTTCATCTCCTTGTAGTTCGAGGTGAAACAATCCTTAAACTCCTTGAGGAGAGTAACGAGCTCATTTTCTTTAGCCGAAGTCAAGTCCTTTAGCAATATAAACAGGTTTGGCTTCCTCCCCTGGTCCCGCAATATCAACTTCCTTGACTTTAGCAGGGCCATCATATGATGTGGACGGCTTCTCTTTCTTAACTCTTTTTGTTGTCAGTCAAATCACTTTCCGTTCATCAACAGTGTAGGTTTTGAAGTGGTCTGGTACTGAAAGCAAGTCTGTTTTATCCTCATTCTCACTCTTTTTTTAGCCATGACTTTCCTGGCCTCTCGGTTAGCTTCTGCCAAAGCTTCTGCCAAAGCTTTGTTTCATTTTCGACACCCAGCTTTTGTAAGCTTGGGTGTTTCTAGTTCTTGAGGGATGACTTTCTCCTTATGTTTCCCTTCAAGCAAGTGATATCTTACTCAATTCCTCAACCCAATCCTTACAAACTCATCATGTACCTTAGTGGCTTCGACGTATCTTAGCCACTAGGTATCCATGGGTTTTCTTCGTAATACGAAATTTCGTTGAGCAATATATTGTTTCTGCTTTTCCTGTCTTTCAGAGGCATTGGGTGCGCTGGTACGGCCTTGTGATCCAATACCTTCTATGCTAGAGGCCTACTCTTCTGATTCTTCATCAATGGTTTGCTAATTAACCATACAGACCAAGGTAGTGGAAACAGTTCCAAATTCCACATATTGGATCCCGCTGGGTTGCATCACATCTATGGTAGCTAGCACATGCATCTAGTTTTCACTAAAATCCGGAGGAGGAAGTTATGCATGCATTTTTGTTTCCTCTTCCTCTCTTTAGAATTTTCCATCATGGGCTAGCATATTTGTATGGATGTGGTCCACTTAGTTGTGACCGAATAGTTGCCCTTCCATGGGGTGTGCTCTCATTAGGGAAAATTTGGACTCACTTTTGGGCCTTTTAAGCTCTTTGAGATTCTAGGGAATATTCCATAAGGAGGACCAATGAGGGTGAGGCTTCCATTTTACGAAACTTTTGAGGTTACTTTTTGGTGGGGAGGCCATAACTTGAGCATAAAAACTCAAAATTTGTCGGATGTTGGTGCGTTAGAATCCTCTCATCACAAGATCTTTCCAATGATATGTTACATGATATAGTTTTGAGGTACTATGGATAGAGTTATCCATGATCCCCCTTTTCATAATAGAATAATAACTTGGCATTTCTTAGAGGGCCCAAAAATGAGTCAACATTTTCCCTAATGCCACGTTCTCAAATCTATCTTTAAAATTTACGAATCCCTACATACATACACATGATCTAATGCCCATTTGTGCACCAATTTGGATTCCCTCATGAAATTCTCCCTAATATTATGTTATCTGAGTCTAGTTGGCGCAAAAAGTCTATTACAAATGTATGATGGTAGCGAAATGTAGAGAGTTTGAGTTTCACATTCTCCAAAATCCCAATGGACCTTGAAGATGTTCCGTCTGCCATTTTAACGATTAGATCTGCTCTTTTTAGATTGTGTTTTTTTCAGTTTTCCCAACGTTTTGTGATGATGCTAACCCCTGCCCCACCATCCAAGATAGCCAATGTCTAGTACCCATTATGATGAATCAGGATTGTAGCATTAGTGTCGTCACTTTCATAAATAACATCCCAATTGATTAACTGATATCTTGATGACTCTGGTTGTTCTTTCCCTTGTGTGTGTTATAGGGTTCTTTTTGCCAGAGGTGACAGAACATCCTCTATAGTGTCAGCTAGCCTTAGTCCACCTTCTACCCATTCCTCTATGCAGTTATCCCAATGGCATTTGCACAGAAGTGGACACTACAGCCGTTGGGGCCTTCCTTTTTCTCTGGGTTCTCTCGCAATTAAGGGTTCCTTCCATGTGTGTGTCTCGTATCCATCCCTAGGGAATGAATGGATGGACTCACCTTGCGCATCTTCCTCAAACATTCTTGACATTGTGTTCCCTTGAGATCCCTCTTCCGTCTCTTCTAGCATTGGAGTAGGTACATCCAATTCTCTTTCCCTTGTTGGCTCGTTTCTTGGATACATTGTATCCCTGACCCAGTGAGCCCTTACCTTGGCTTCATGAAGCCGTTGACATTATTCTACTAAGGCCCTAGCATCTTGGAGCTTCCTTATCTCTTCTTCGGCATTTGGGTATTTCCCGACTCCTTTAGGGGTTGATGGCCTTTTCCCTTGCATCTCTAGGTTAGGCTCTTTTTGGTTGACCGCTTGATCCCCTCCTTCTCTTGATTGGGTGGAACTGGTGTCGATCGTATCTTCTTCACATTCATCTTGGATTATGACCCTAGTGTCACCCTTACCCACTTTTTTCACTCTTCTTCTCCGGCCAATTCTAGAAGTGGTCGCATCTACTTGATTCTTCCCCTTGTCCCCCAATTGGGCCTGGGCTTGTGTCACGACATTGAGTGGCATGATATTTCTAGGCTGCATACTAATGGTCCGGATGGTGACCTGATTAGAAGTGGAAGTCGAACCACTTGCACGGTATGGAGACAAAAACTCATAAGCTCCTTAGTTGACTGTGGACTCTCCATCTGTAGTAAGCTCTCCACTTTTGTAGGATCTAGGGCTACGCCATTTTCACTCACTTCATGACCCAAGAGTACAATTCGAGCTCTTGCTAAGTTACATTTAGTTGGATTGAGTTGGGCTCCATCTTTATCAATTCATTTAAACACTAAGTGAAGCCTTTCCACAAGTATCCACCTGTCATTGTAAACACAAAAGTCATCCATAAAAATTCTAACAAAAGATCCAAGGTAAGGAGCAATGATCTTGTCTACCTAGCTTTGAAAAATTGGCATATACATTGAGAAGCCCGAAAGGCATAACCCTATAACAAAGTTACCCCCATGGAGTGATAAAATTGGTCTTCTTTTGATCTTTTGGGGCTATCCTAATTTGAAAATAGCCACTAAACCCATCATAGACTAAGTATCTCTCATGCCCTCCCACTTGGTCCAATATCTCATCTTAGAAAGGAAGGGGATAATGATGCCTTTTCATAGCTGCATTAAGGGGTTTGTAATCCACACAAACTCTCCACTTGTTACCCTTTTTAGACACAATGACTACAAGAGAAACCCATTCTGCATCATCAACAAGGTATATGAAACCAACCTGCAACAACTTAGTGACTTCTACCTCTCTAAAACCTGTTTTTGAATAGTCCCCAATCCTGAATCATCTCATCGGTTTCATTTGAGGACCCTGTAGAATAAGCATCGTAACACGGGAGGTTGAATCAGCTCCCACATCTGACTCCAACTTCTCTTCGACTTCTAGAATCTTGCCAGTCTTCAAATCATATCGTATCCTTTTCTCCTTAGGCCTATCTCAACAAACAAATCAATGCAGCCTCTATACCAATCCTTCCTAGACTTCATAACAATTCCAAGACCTCCCCAAAATCATGGGGTATGCCCCAACCCCTGCTGGTATGACATACATATCAATGACCACTCTTTGTCCACAAGAAAATTTAACTCCATTCCCTCAATCACACCAAGACGTAGATTTCCATGTCACTTCCAATCCAAGATCATGCACAGTTTCTTCAGTCATGACACATACCTGGGCTCCACCATCTATATAAACTTTACTCACGTTCCTACCATGAACCCAAACACCAACAATAGGCAAAATGTCAGAAACCCTGCTCGATTGAACCTAAATAGCCTCTGGCACCTTAAACTTAGCTTGTCTAACACTTGAAAGCTTGTGCCATTGTCTTCTTATACTGGATTTCAATTGTAAAAGTTGACCATAGGTGATATCGGCCTTTTTGTGTTTCGCATTAGCCAAGAGACTATAAGGGAAGTCCCCCTCACCCAACTAGAAATCATACATGCCAATCTTTCTTCTTCTCGCTCTAACCTTTCCCTACTTGTTGCTAGATTTTGGCTCCTCCATGGTTGCCTTTCCCTTCTCTCTCTTCTTCTTGGCTCTTGTTTCTTTACCTACATCTTAAGATTTGGACCTTTGCATCCATGTCCTCTTATTGGCCAACACATCAACCTCATCTTCTTCTTCCTCATTAAAGGCTTTGAGTAAATTCGCATTACCGAAAGGACCTTGAGGTTGTGCTTATTATCCTTGCACTGGCACCCTGATTTCCATTACATGCATCCCTATTGCCAACACCCCTATTACCTTCTGGCCTTTGAATGATAGGATACACACCTCTTGGCTCTCTCCTTGGTTGAGGACATTGAGGAGCTATATGGCCCCTCTCTCCACAATTGTAGCATTGGAAATGCTCCATTCGATTCCTTTGTGGTCTTTCCCCTTGTGGTCTCCTCACTTGGTTTCGAATAACCTTCATAGCAAGATTAGGATTTCCAATTTGCTTGGTCAATCTTTGAATCTCTTGATGCAAACCATCTTGTCCTCTATCTAGCTCCACAATCCTTGGAGCTTCTACAAGAAGCTCCCTTTCTACATGCATGTCCACAGGCAAAGGTTCCACTATGTGCCCACATGTCCCATGGTCGTATTTAACCTACATGCCTGTTTCTCTTTCCTTTTGAACTAACTCTTATTTTCTCACCTTCTTCTTCCACTTCTCTTTAGCCAACTTGGCTGCCTCTGCATAAGTGTCAGGATCCTTAAGCTCCACCTTTTCCTTATAACTCCATGTAACAATCCTATAAATCTATCTTTTTTCAAGAAGTCTGGTGGCACTTGATTTTCTCCCAAAACCCTCAAAATCTTTCTCTAGACCCCTTCAAATCTACCTACAAATGCTATAATCTCTTCCTCTTCCCCTTGTGATACAACCTAGTACACTCTCTCCAAAAGCCTTATGGCTTATCAGCTTTCCCATACTTCCTTACCATTCCCTAGCTGCTTCTTCCAATAGTAACACTACCATTCTTAACTTGTAGGCATCATCATCCCTATTGTTGCTAAGAGCTGCTAACTCTATCCTTCTTATAAATCTATCCACATCCTCACCCTTCTCTTCTTTAAACAACTCATACCCTGCATCAGCCACACCATAGGTCTTAAGAGGACCTGCAAGTGGTTTCCAACCTGTTGATCAATGCTCTAAGACAAATCTTCTCTCTACTCAATGGGGGAACCAAACCATGTGAGACTTGGTCTATAAACAGATATGCCTCTATAGCTAGCCAAGCTTCACTATAAACAACAAGTGGAACAATACTAGACAACCATCAATACCAACACGATTCTCTCTCTCCTCAATCTGAAAGCAACTTTCTTTGACATTCAATGATAACTGTACAAGTAAAACCTTAAGATGGTGGGAGAAAAAAGGAGAGTTTTTAATTGCATTTGGTACAACACTAAAAGTAAATTATTTAAGTTGAAGTTGACATTTTATATATTTCGAAGTTACAATGTCTACCAAGCCACACTTTGTGATTAACAACTGGATCAATTTAAGTTGAACTTGACATTATATATATATTTCAAAGTTACAATGTCTACCAAGCCACAATTTGTGATGATTGAGACAAGGTTTCCCATCCATTCAAGGAGCTTCAACTGTACAAACCATTTATACTCAGTCCTCAAGGAGCCAAGCACCTCCACGGTGAATCCAATGCAAACAATATTTTGGACATGTGGTTCAAGAACCACAGACAACATCATGGTAGTCGTCTTGATCTCCAAATAAACCAACACCAAGAACAAGATGAAGTATGTGATGTTTGTGTTGTCTTCTAACCTATCTCAAACCCACCCAAACCATACAATCAAAGTAGAACGTTTTTTGAACTCACTCAAATGTGGGGCAACACATGCCAACTCTCCAAGAAAACCAACTCACACTCCCCTTGACTCACTCACTTACAAGGATACAATGATTTTACAAAGTGATAAAAAAGTTATTCAATGATTGTGGCATAGGGATTTTACATCTCACAAACTCTCTCAAAAAGAATTGATGATGACAGAACACCACCACATAATATCCACAACACAAAAAAAAAATGACACAAAGCTTGGAATCAGACTTGTTGACTTGCCATCATTTTGACAAGGTTAGCAAATTACTTTCCTTCACAACTATGGTGGGTACTTCAAAGTGATAGAATATAGATAAGAAAAGAAGTACTTCCTCTCTTATACCAACACACAACTCTAAGTAGCAGGAAAGACCTTGAGATAGCTTCACCTTCTTTTGACATCTGAGCTTTCACCTAGAATCCCAAAGAAGATTGGGTAGGCCACCTGCAACAAAGGAGTTCCCTGCCTGCAACAAAGGAAGTCCCTTTTACTAGCTAAACACTCCACCAACTTCGAACGTGCCTTGTGTGAAGAGAACTGATTGAGAGTAAGGCCTTCAAATGCCTGGGGGCGAACTTTACTTTTGCTTTTTCTTCTTGATGCACGTTGGTGTTCAGGGTTGCGTTCTCACCCTCTATCACGCACTCCTCTCTCAGCACGGTCTCAGCAGAATGAGGGAATCAGGGTTTGTAGAGGAGTGAGATTGAAAGACTATGGTGGGAAGGACGCTAACTGCCACATAGACTCAAGCTAGCCCCCGTTCACACGAACAAATAGTGGGTTAAATGCCTATATATTGACCCACTATTTGTTCACACACGAACATTGGTTCCCACCTAGCATCAATGAGCATTTGGCTTTGAAGCTCATGACAATCACACTACATGATGGATAAGTATATACATCAAATACATCGAAAGTTGATGTCTCATCATAAGTGCCAACTAGATACAAGTGATCTTTCTCCTTCCACCCACCACTGAACGCCATATGCTCCACTCATCATATGCATCCATTAAGAGGATTATATATCCCTTTAAGTGCCAAAGTCCTT
Source organism: Cibotium barometz (assembly GCF_041138505.1). Taxonomy (NCBI): domain Eukaryota; kingdom Viridiplantae; phylum Streptophyta; class Polypodiopsida; order Cyatheales; family Cibotiaceae; genus Cibotium; species Cibotium barometz. The sequence continues at coordinate 28,371,851 of NC_141067.1, forward strand.
CCTTGCATGAGGTTGCCACTACCCACCATCAATGGGTGCACCAACTGCCATTCTCACCCCCTACATCGCTTCATCATTTGCTTCTTTCAAGTGTAAATTGCATCTGTCGAGTAAGAAGAGAAAGTATATGTTGATGCCATCGTTTCCCAAGCTTACACAAAAACACTCAAAAGATCACTGGCACACTGACAACCATGCTATATTTGTACAAAAGAAAAAATGATATGCAACAATATATAACAAATGCAAATCTCTATGTCAAGCTAATAAAGTTAAACCACACAAAACAATAAACAAGCACAACCCAACCTATACTAAATCACTTCTAGACTCTCACAAGTGCATTCCTATCTTTCTGGAGTTGTAGGTATCATTTGTATGGAGGCATAAAAACCTGTCCACAAGGAATTGCATGATCGTGATAGATTATGGATAGTGACTCGCCACCCAACTGTAGATTCAGTGCCCTGAGCCTGAAGTCTAATTATTGCAACTCGTGAACCCATTGCCCGTTGCATGCTGCCCCGCTGCTTTTTTGTACATTTGCACCATGGCTACACAGGCGCCACACGTTGTAGCATGGCTACCCATGCGCTATATGTGGTTTGAGGGCCTTCCTGATTGCATCTCATAACAGGTTGTCCTCGGTTGGCCTATACCTGACTGTACAACAACAAATCCTCCTGGCTAGCGTGTGTGCACGCCTTGGCAAGCCACATTTGCCCTCCTCTAAGTTGGGCTAGCTATGCTGGCCACCTTGGTTGCATGCCTGCCTTAGCCCTCCTCTATGCTGAGTCACAAAGGTAATAGGCATGGACGCACGATGAAGGACCAGCTTCAATGAAGTACCACCCACGAGACTGTCTCGAAGACTACCATTTGCTATCTACTAAAAGCCAGGCATTTGCTACTCTTGTTCAAGCAAAATTCGGACCAAACTTTTGTGTCAGTTACATTGGATGTATGTATGCATGCAAGTATTTATGGACATAAGCATCTGTCTGCATGTATGAAAGGCTTGTATGTATGTCTATGTATGTACGTCATGCATATCCATATGTATGTATGTATGTATGCATGCATGCATGCTCTGAGAACACACAATTGTAGACGTTGGAAACAAGCACTTGCTTCACCCAAAGAAGTATCTTACCCGTGTGAGAGAGTCTCGGAAACTGCCATGTGCCATGTACTCATAGACAAGCATTTGATCCCCTTGTTCAAATCAAAATCCAACCACACTAAGATAACATTCTTATGATGTACATGCGAGAGTGCGGTGAGAGTTGCAAGTTTCCCATGCAAACCTGTATTACCTCGGCCTCAGAGCTTGAGCCCATTTCTGCATGTTCTCTTCCCTAGCCATGCATCACTATGCTAAAAGCAACAAAAAACAACCATTATTATCAGATCCTAATCATATTTAAGATATATATTAAAAACAAAGTTTACCTTGGGACATCATTTGCAAGCTTTTGGTGCCAGGCAAGATGCCATAGAAGAAAGGTAAAGTTCAATTGATAACCATGCTTTTGAGGTCCCGAGTTACCCACTTCAACCCCTAGATGTACCATATGGTGGACTAAGCTAGCCCACAATCTGTATGTCTCACTTGCCTCTTTGCATGGTTATTATCCATAATTTTCTTGAATCAACATGAAAGGCACTGAAAATCCCTCTCTCATCATGTTCATAGGCTCCTTCAATTTGACAATCTCCTATGGACTAGCTCTCTACTAGAATCAAAAGTGTCGATAGCATCCATGTAATCCCCCCTGTTAATCATCCCATTTTGTCACCTCAAAGGTGTCCTACCATGTTCTCCACTAGACCCAAGTACTTTCAATCTTGCAAGTCTCTTTAAGACATGTCTCAATCAACTAGTCCTTAGCTTATATGTTGCACTTGCTACTAAGAACAAAGAGTAGCTGCATACAACCAACATTCTTTTGTGGTCACACTTATAGTCTTTTACTATATGCCTCAATCCTTGTCAACCACACACACATACAAGCTACCCCATGTAGATCCTGAGGCATCCCACCTTTTATTTCACTCACATATCCGCAACAAATCCCCAACCAAGGTTCATTATAGCCATACCCATGCACGCCAAGGTTGCTAACAACATATGTGAAGAAAGTTATCAACACTCTTGTTATGTTGGAGGATAAGGGCATTCATCATCCATCATGCCACATAGCTTGAGTGAGGTGGAGGACAAGCTAAAAACCTAGAAGGGGAGGTATGATATAGCCTCACCCTAATTTAGTTTAATCATGCATAGCATTAATATCAGTTTCAGCTTCATTCATTATTACATGAGAGCATAAACCAAAAAGTGTTGCACCTTGATCAGCCCCGTCAAACAATGTATATATCAATGTCGAATGGCACGATGCTGCAGTTCTTGGCTGTTCTCTGCATTTATCCTAAACACACCAGCCTATCAATGTCGAATGGCATGATGCCGCATTTCTTGGTTGATCTCTACATTTATCCTGAACACACCAACCTATACTACGCATAAAACATAGCCTTAACAAAGGCTTGTACCTGGAACATCAACATGCCAGTATGGGACACCAAGTTGCATGGCAACTAAACCTACAATTGGGTCGTGAGTTGCTAGCCACAACCTATTGCAACTAAACCTACAGTTGGGACACCACAGTTGGGATTATCCATGGCAACTAAACCTACAGTTGGGTCGTGAGTCGCTAGCCACAATCTATTGCAATCACGACATGTACGATGTCAAGCCCATGAAACCTCGTTTCATTTCAATTCTAGGTCAAATGATCGTTGTATCCCAGAGTATTATCCATAAACATCTTACAGAATATGTTGCAGTTAATGGATGCAAGAGCGTGTGATGTATTCCCAAGTATATCAAGAAACGTCTTAAAGAATATGTGATGTATTCCCAAGTATATCAAGAAACGTCTTACAGAATATGTTACAATAACTCGACGCAAGTGTGTGCTCTCTAACAGTTAACCTTCCTTGGATAATTCAAATTGCTTCCAGTTAAATTGGAGATTAGTTCATCACCATTGTTCATCACAAGAATTATATCCCGTCACTGCAATGGAGTTTGACTCATCGAACCATGGTTCCTACCCACCCCATCTTAACCAACAATGCAAAGAGATTATCACATATTCATAAGAGTGGAAGATGATAACAAGTGCAATGAACACAAACCCAAAGACAGGAGGACAGATTTCTCAACATTACTAAAACAAGATACACAGCAAGTTGATATACATATTCAAAACAAAGGAACAGGTACAAGAGGTGAGAGAGAGGACAAAGCCTTCCCAACTTCGAAAGAGCCTGGACTCCAGGGTACTCTCTAACCAACTACAAAATCCATTGTCATTCAACTACAAATCCATTGTCACGCATAAGACCAAAGCTATGGGAAGCCTCCATACTTGACTGTCAACATAGCACTTAAAATTTTCCTCTAGGCAAATCTGCCTCTTATGGCACACCCTTGAGCAATCCACCTTCAAGGGCTGCAGGCTTGCAATTTGAGCTCAAGGTGAAAAAGTTCGTGAAGAGGCATCGCATTGCACAAAGTCGTGTAACAAACTCTCAACCAACAAATACTCATCATTTCCCAACTCAATTCCAGAAATTGGTACCCGTTCAAAATAACAATAACAAAAAATTGGTCTTCATACAAAAACAGGTCTCCACTATCTCAAGTTAAGACATGAAAAGGGCCATCTTGCTAACTTAATTTTGTACAAAAAGATGATAAAATGCCGTAAGGGTAAACCACATCAGCTGCTACTATGGCATTTGAAACCCTTGCAAATAGAGAGCCAGATGATGAGGATGAGAATGATGACTATCCCAAGAACTACTAGCTTGACTTTCATGTTCTGAAGCCACATTTTTCTCCTCAGCTGCTTACCTTGCTTCTGGAAATTGTCTGCCTGCAAAAGCAAGACCAAAGACCTTCTCAATCATAAGAGGATATTGGGCCTCATCAAAGACAGAATACACTCATCATCATCCCAGAACCAGCTTCTTGTTGCCTTTGAATGGGGCATGTGAACTAAACCCAAACAATATCACAAAGACACTTAAATTTCATCTGAGGTGAAGCAACCAAAGATGCCCTTGTTTGCAGCTTTGGCCATACACAGTAATGATAGGGGTGATACTCGCCTGAAATCGGAGATTCTCGGTCTTGTCAACCAGCAACTCGATTTTTTCTCCCCTGTCTAGAACCTGCATGGGACAAGCCAGGAAATAAAGCCTCACTGAATCAAGTGGACATAAACCCTAATAATTCCAGGGTGTACGGTCCTGCTAACAAACCATTCAAGAAAAGAAAGCACGCCTTTGTTACCAATTGAAAAAAATCAAGCTGTTCAAAACAAGAATAGGGCAGAGTTTATATGAGCTCTTTGTTCTCGATATTTTCAGAGAACTTGAAAGAAAAACATAGTTTACTGATGACAGCTTCAGACCATCAGGCTTCAGCATAACAGACACTGAGAGGTCACTATTTCCCCACTCACCCCATGCCACATGCATCATAACCCACATGAGAGTGGCCGTTTGTGAGCTTCGACAAAAGGGACAGGCCTAAATGACTGAGAGGTACATGGTTTGCGCACAGGTAGTCTAGGAGCGTGAATGTGATTGTCAGAATTCGGTGCCCGAGCCTTTAACAATCACACACAGGGACCACCAGTATTAAGATATAGGCCTTGGAGCCTTAGTAAACAAGGGTGTAGAAGGTGTCTGGGTGTGAATGGTCCTAAGGGAGCCACCTAACCCTAGGCCACTAGCAAGCCTATTTAAAGGCACATGCCAAAGGCATTTGTATGAAGCATGAAGCCTAGTTGTATGTGTAAGCAACTTAATAAGCAAGATTTGTTCTTGTATTTTTGGGTCTCTCTCCTCCACATCTTCTTGATCTAGCATAAGCACCATGTTTTCTCAACATGATATCTAGAGCTTGGGTAGATAAGGTCTCATCTTATGTGGTGTAGACTAGGTCATCTTCTATCCCGTTTTTTGTGGATCTAAACCCCCAACCAGTGGAGGCCTTCCAGCAGCTTGAGGAGGCCAAATCTCGCCGAGCTTTCAACTAAGGAAGTGTGAAGGACCTCAGGGCGCTCAGATCCGTACAACCAATTTGGTGTTTTTGCTTGTCTGAGCAACGGCATTACAACTGGTTCAAGTCGGCGCCCGTTTTCTACAGCGCTGAAGTCATACAGCCATTCGCCGCCTGTGGGCACCATAAGCCTAAGGCAAGTTAGGGCTTTTAAATCCCATGACCTAAGGACTTAGACTCTCAAATCTCAGTCCTAATGCCTGACGAGCACGCAACAAAGGAAAAACCAGACTGCTCCTGTGTTTCTGTCATGAAAGCTTCTTCAAAAGCTTAATAATAGTGTTTTTAAAGACTAATGATGCAATTAATCCATCAAAGGAGAAGGTCTTTAATACTAAGGAGGCTCTTCTTCATCAGTATTGGAGGCCGGTGTCAAATCCCCACGGATCCCCTCGTGATCGATCTTGGTTTGAAACTCGAATCCTGCAAACAAACGAACAACAAACAACAAAGGGGGTGCAGGCCTGACTCACCTCCCAACCATGACAGCCGTGGGGAAGCCCACAGTCTTGGCTGTCCCCACCGAGCCACGAGCTGAGCTAACTAGGTTGACGTACCGACCAATCTCCTCCTTGCGACATCCCATACCGCCACGAAGCTACCCTCGCGGGCCTCGAGATTGCTGTCGGCCTCGGCTGCATAAAGCAGGTGCACGTCTGCACTAGATCCAGGCTCCAAGACCATAGAGCTCTCACAAACTCGCGAGACTCTCTATCTTCCAATAACTAACCTTGGCCACCCTTTTATAGGCTCTTGGCCGGTCATCGGGCGTCCACACTTGGCCGGCCGCCCGCCCGTCCATACTTGGGTGCCCGCCCGTTAGTATTTCCCTAACTCAACTCGTCAATCAGCCTGCCTAGTTCCAAGCTTCCCCAAGCCTCGAAACTAGTCTTGCATGCGTATAGCATACGGTAGATACCCACTGTGCACATGACATACTCCCCTTCCTCTAAGAGCTCACTCCTGAGCTCACTAAAAAACCAGGGTAATCTCTCTGAAGAGAAGTCAGTGTCTCCCATGTAGCGTCCTCCTCAACACGATCCTTCCACTTGATCTTGTATTCCGTGATAAGCGTATGACGCAATCTTCGTTCATGAAATCCAAGAATCTTTTCAGGTTCGTGCGGAACAAACGTCATGTCTTGGACATCTATAATTTCTTGAGGAGTAACTAACTGATCTGCTCCACCCAGTACTTCCTTAAGTCTACTGACATGAAATACAGGATGAACTTTCACATGAGAAGGCAAATCCAATTCATATGCAACTGAACCAATCCGTCGTGTAACACGAAATGGTCCAAAGTATCTAGGGGATAATTTCGGAGATCTACCTGTCCGTAAAGTCTCGGAATCTTTCGGAACTCGCAAATACACCATCGTTCCTTCAGAGAACTCTCTAGGTGAACGATGTCTATTAGAATAAAACCTGTCTCGGTCTTGAGCACTTCTAGTAGATTCCTTCGAAACTTGTAACATTTCCTGCATATCTTGCAAAAAATTACGTGCTGCATCATGCTGAAGTCCTGAGAATCCTACTGTAACAGGTGATCTTGGTTGAAAACCGTACATAAGCATGAAAGGACTAAACCCTGTACTCGTATGCTTAGTACTGTTATATGCAAATTCTAACATAGGAAGATAATCCTCCCATGAACTTTGTCTTTTGGATACATATGCTCGAAGCATATCCTCCAAAATCTGATTCACTCTTTCAGTCTGGCCATCAGATTGAGGATGATCAGAGGAACTCAAATTCAAAGTTGTTTCCAACTTCTCGAAAACAAGTTTCCAAAAATCACTCGTAAACTTAGAGTCCCTATCACTGACTATGTCCTGCGGTAACCCGTACAGTCTGAACAATTGCTCGATAAACTGCCGAGCTAATTGCGTAGCTGTAATAGTCTTCCGGGTCGGTAAAAATCTAGCCATTTTTGTCAAGCGATCTACCACAACCCAAATAGAATCGTGGCCTTGATGTGTTCTTGGCAATCCGGTAATAAAATCCATGGAAATACTTTCCCACTTATTACCTGGGATTTGCAAAGGATGCAATAACCCAGCCTGTCTAAAGCGTTCAGCTTTATTTGCCTGACAAATCTGACACTTGAGAACATAATCTTCTACATACCCTTTCATCTTCGGCCAATAAAAAGTGTGTTTCACTAACGATAGTGTCCTGTGTACTCCAGGGTGTCCAGCAGAAGGAGCGTCGTGACACTCCCTCAGAATCTTGGACCTAATGTCCGGGATCTGTGGTACACAAATTTTGTCATTACGGAATAGTAAACCATTCCGAATCATCCACTGACCTCCTGCAGCCTGAATAGTAGACTGCGCAGTCACCGAGTCTTGGTCAATCAATGAGCTCCCGTCCTGGATCTTCTGCCAAAATGGACCAAAATAACTATCAGTCCTGCAAAGCCCTCTCAATGACTGAAATAAGTCAGTAGAAATCTCGATGAACGACAAAGTATTCACCTCTCTAATCCGACTAAGCGCATCTGCAATACTATTCATGGACCCTTTCCTATAACGGATCTCAAAATCAAAATCTTGCATTAACTCTGCCCAACGAGCTTTCCTTCCTCTCAAATCATCCACACATACTTGATTGACTGATGATCAGTCAATACCACAAACTTGGAGCCATATAAATAATGTCTCCAAACCTTGAGAGCATGAATGACAGCATAAAGCTCCTTCTCAAGGGTTGGCCAACGAGATTGAGTGTCGTCTAGCTTTTTACTTTCAAAAGCAACCGGTCTACCATCTTGAAATAAAGCAGCCCCGATAGCATAGTCACTGGCATCAGTTTCAAGAACATAAGGCCGACTAGGATCAGGCAATGCTAAGATAGGTGCTTCCTTGACTTTATCTTTCAAAAGTCTGAAGGCCATATCCAAATCATTATTCCAAGTGATAGGCTGATTGGACTTACGTCCACGACCTTTCAATAAGTCGGTCATCGGTAGTGTGAGCTGAGAGTACTCCCGTACAGATTTCCTAAGAAAAACAACAAAACCGAGAAAAGAACGAAGTTGTTTCACTGTTCGCGGTATAGGCCAATCCAAAACCTTCTGAACTCGGTCATAGTCAATGCTCAATCCATCTCTAGTGATCTTGTGTCCCAAGTAAATGATGTCGGTCATAAAGAACTCACATTTACTCAACTTAGCATATAGTTAAAATAGATAAGACAATCGTGAGGTGTCTGACATGATCCTCAAGAGTACGGCTATATATCAAAATATCATCCAAGAACACCACCACAAATTTTCCCAAATGTTCACGAAAAAGATCGTTCATCATTTGCTGGAAAGTGGCTGGAGCATTGGTTAACCCAAAAGGTAATACGAGAAACTCGTAATGGCCATACCTAGTCCGAAAGGCGATTCTTTCGACATGCCTTTCATGAATACGTATCTGGTGGTAGCCAGTACGCAAATCTATCTTCGTGAAATATTTCGCTCCTGCTAACCGGTCAATTAGGTCATCTGATCTAGGGAGAGGATAACGGTTCTTAATTGTCAGCTTGTTCAATCTTTTGTAATCTATATACATTCTCCAAGTATTGTCCTTTCTCCTAAGCAACACAGGTGCACCCCAAGGTGATTTACTTGGATGGATCTGGCCCATCCTCAAATAATCTGCGAGTTGTTTAGCCAACTCATCTTCCTCAGCTTGGCTCATCCTATAAGGTGGAATACTCACAGGATGAGCACCAGGGATCAAGTCAATACGATGATCTACTGCCCGTTCAGGTGGTAAACCCGATGGCAATTCCTTAGGAAATACATCTTGAAATGAATCAAGTATCTTCTGTAATTCTTTGCTTTCAAACACACTTAATTCATTCACATCCATGGAAGGGATGAGAAAAGAAGAAAGTGGAATCAAGACACAATGGAAAGCGGTGTACAAAGAAGAATTCATTATATTTCCAAAATCGATTGTATTTACAAGAGGTCCCTGAGAGGGATGAATACAATCACCTAAAATACTATACTTGGTGTCCCTATGCTGAAAAGAAAAAATATGACTAGACCAATCTATCTGGACGTCAAGAGTCTTAAACCACTCAATCCCTAATAACAAGTCTACATTTTCCAGATGCATAACATAGCATTCCAGAGTATCTTTGTAGTCCTGAATCTGGATTGGAAGCATCTCCACTTTGCGATCCCAAACTTGTCTGCCCGCAGGTAGACGTACCTCATAGGTATGGTCGCTGAGTGTCGTATCAAGACTCAATTTCTGCACAAGTTTGTAGTTAACAAAGTTATGCGAACTGCCAGGGTCTAACAGAATGTGAATTTTATGACCATTCACTTCTCCATAAACTCGGAGAAGATCATGCATGCCAAATACCTTAGAATTGAACAGACAATCAGAACAAGTACTAGGGCGAGAAAGTACAGTAATTGACGTACCTGTCAAAGACAACTGGTTAGCTGCCTTTGGCTTGGGTCCTGCGTTTGACTTGGTACCCTTTTGCTTCGGGCACTCATTACGCATGTGTCCTTTTTCTTCGCAGATAAAACAACGTCCTTCCTTCTTGAGCTTTAAAGCCCTAAGGAGTCGTTTCTTCTTCGCTGGTGTCGAACTTGAACTCTTCGAAGGTTGGTCCGAAGACTTGCCTTCAGTCGTGTTAGCCATAGGTGCGGAGAACTTCCTTTTCTGCTTGTTCCCCTGCTCGGTAACGGGTTTTGACTTGGAAGAGACCATCGTATCATCATAGATACGAGCTGAATGAATGGCCTCGTCCAATGTTTTACATTTGTTATTTTTAACCTGTAATCGGTATGAGTCTGGTAAACCAGCTACGAAAAACCCCAAAAGAGTAGTGGGATCCATCTTTGTAGCTTTCATCTGCAAGTCACGAAACTTCTGGAGGTAGACCTCATAAGTGAGGTGCTGCGAGGTCATGGTCAAAGCTAAAAACCGGGCAACAACATCATAATCATCCTCTTTCTTGAGGAATTCTTTCTTGAAAATGTCTTCGAATTGTGCCCAAGTCGTTGGCTTTGGGGTCAGTTCCTTCCACCAAAGCAAAGCTTTGCCGGACAAGAAACCTGCTGCTAACTGTATCTTCTTTCCATCATCATATGGATGAAACTGAAAGTGAACTTGCCACTTATGTAGCCAAGTGTCCACGATCTCCTTGGTTCTCTGCTTTTGCTCGCCCCCGAACGGTTCCGGAGTAATATTGGGGCCTAAAGCAGAAGCCAAGGTATCCATTCCCGAGAAAGTAGAGAGGGTAGTGGTCAAGAGAGCGATGGAGTTCTGCAAAGCCTGCATCTGGGCTGCGATTTGTGCCTGACGTTCCGACGAAGAAGCTTCGAGAGCTACTTTGAACTCTTGGAAATCTGATTTTGACACAAACTCGTCAAAAAGATCGGCGTCAGTGCCTTCCGTATAGCCGACAAGCCTTTGCGTTCCACGAGGGGCTCCAACTCTGATTCTTGGGTCGACATCGTGAAGAGGGTACGTGGAGAGAAAATTTGGTCCTTGCACAACAAAAGTGCGAACGAACTCGAGAGCTTGAGAGCTTGAAAACTTGAGAACTCGAGAACTCGAGAGATGTGTGGCAAGAAGCCCACGAGAGGGGTTTATAAAGGTTTCCCAAAAGCCAAAAAAAAATCTCGAAAAGCTAGGCTCAACTTTTTCTTTAGCTTTTGTGTTTTTCTTTTTTTGTGGAATATATATATATATATATATATATATATATATATATATATATATATATTCTTTTTTCTTAAAAAAATTTTAAAAAAAAACACCTTTAAACTTTGGAGGAGGGTCTTTTAAAACTTATAAAATTTTAAACTCTAAAAAAAACAAAAGCTAAAAACGTAAGCTTTCCTTTGTTTTTTTTTTTTCCTTCTCCTCCTGGATTAACCCGCTGGTGGAGCTGCCATCGCCAGCTGCTGAAGTCGACCATGCTGCCATCATCGACTGCCGCCGCCGGGTGCTTCACGGCAGGTTTACGCTTGCGCCAACCCACACGTGTACCCGCCTGCTTATCCTGGTGCGTTCCGGCCAGAGCTTGTGCGTACACGTAGGCTGAGCCTACGCCTGGCCACAGGGCCACGTGGCCTGGGCGCTCACCGTGCCTGGCCTGTGCGCCGGTCTTGCGTGGCCTGGGCGCTGGCTTAAGCTGGCTACGCAGGCCTGGCCGCCTGTAGCTAAGAGCAGCCCCCACGCCTATGACACACACGACACACATCTGGCCAGTACATCAGTTCTCAGCCAGCAGACACAGCAACTCGACACTCTCTCTCGCTCTTTCTCTCATGCGCCAAAAAGCAACGAAATTTAACATGCTTTTCTCTCTCTTTTTTTCAGTTTTCTCTCCCTGCAGTTCATGCGTATGCACAACAATTCACCTCTTCTTTGCAAAAGCAATCAACCCTATTCAACCTACCATCTCCCATCATCAACATGGGTTTCTTTGATGAAGAAAAAGCACATACCAAACTGAAAACTGCAGTATGCACAGAAAAAACAGCAAGCTTTTTTTTCACATACCGTTCTTCGACCTCTTCTTTTCTACCTACCGACTTGCTCGTTCACGAGGTATGCTCTGATACCACTGTCAAATCCCCACGGATCCCCTCGTGATCGATCTTGGTTCGAAACTCGAATCCTGCAAACAAACGAACAACAAACAACAAAGGGGGTGCAGACCTGACTCACCTCCCAACCATGACAGCCGTGGGCAAGCCCACAGTCTTGGCTGTCCCCACCGAGCCACGAGCTGAGCTAACTAGGTTGACGTACCGACCAATCTCCTCCTCGCGACGTCCCATACCACCACGAAGCTACCCTCGCGGGCCTCGAGATTGCTGTCGGCCTCGGCTGCATAAAGCAGGTGCACGTCTGCACTAGATCCAGGCTCCAAGACCATAGAGCTCTCACAAACTCGCGAGACTCTCTATCTTCCAATAACTAACCTTGGCCACCCTTTTATAGGCTCTTGGCCGGTCATCGGGCGTCCACACTTGGCCGCCCGCCCGTCCATACTTGGGTGCCCGCCCGTTAGTATTTCCCTAACTCAGCTCGTCAATCAACCTGCCTAGTTCCAAGCTTTCCCAAGCCTCGAAACTAGTCTTGCATGCGTATAGCATACGGTAGATACCCACTGTGCACATGACAGCCGGGCACACACCATAAATGCCACATTATAAGTCCGCTTCTATGCGTACCTTGGCAAGCTTGCAAGGAGAAATGGTGCTACCATAAGCCATTGTCTTCATCCCATAAGCCAAAGAGGTTGAGGTTTTCTAGTTTTTCATCATCAAACTCAGTTCCTTGAGTGGTTTAAAATTGGGCACATGTACACTAAGTACTCATCTTTAATGTTTTTGTGTATCACCCTTGAGGCTCTTGTTTGTAAGAGGCATAGGCATGTCATAAGCCATATGCTCTCATTTTCCAAGCCCAAGGCATGTTATTCCACTGCATACTCAGCATTTTCATCTTCTAAGATGAGTTTTAAGATTGAGCATAGCATTACTAAGTGCTCTACCTTGTTGATTGTCATGTTTTTGATAAACATTTCTTGGCATTGTCTTCGTAAGAGGCATAGGCAACATTATGAGCCATGCCCTCACCTTCTTGAGCCAGCGTGATGTACCTTATTGGTTTGAGCATTTACCTCAACCACTTACTCACTTTCATTAAGCTTATACCTTCAAACCCTAAAGGGTATCATGTAACCAACATACACAAAAGCTCTTGTTGTAATTATGGAGTAGACACTGCCCTTGACCAATCTATAAGGCAAGTGGTAAGACCCTCCCTTTCCCTTTTCCATATAAATCACCTCATAACCATTACTCTAAGGAAGACCCTCATTGCCCATGGAGGAGGTATGGTATGCAGAGAAGCATCAAGCATGTTGAAGGAACATCTATGTGCACACCACTTAAGCAAGGGTGGCAGTCTTGTTTTGATCATTGTGTGAGAATGGTCAAGGTGGAAAGCATGAGGAAACAATGGCATGTATGTCCAAAGCATGTCAACTACAAGAGGTCGAGCAAGCACAAAGAGTGGGGACCTGGGATGCACCATCATTAAGGTGTACATCTTCATCGACATCAAATAAAGACTTAGATGGTATCATTGTATTAGCCTCTAAGGCTCTAGGAACATAGTTGTAAGTCCTAGATAACCACACCACCATGAACATTCTTGTAAGCCTAATGTTATAAAGGCATGGCTGGTATTGAGGGGGCGTATTAAGATATAGACCTTGGAGCCCTAGTAAACAAGGGTGCAGAAGGTGTGTGGGTGTGAATGGTCCTAAGGGAGCTTCTGAAAGAGAGGCAATTTAGAAGTAGACGATCCAAAAGTGTAAAGATCTGGATTTGGAAGCATACGATCCAAAAGGCAATTTAGAAGCAGACGATCCAAAATTGTAAAGATCAGAATTTGGAATTGCCCGAAAGTGGGATCGATAATTCGGACCAATGGGTTGGGATCGGCAATCAAAACAGTGGATTTTGGGATTTTGTATTAGCAATAGGAACCGTGGATTAAGGGATTGGTGATCCGAATAGTGGAGTTTGAGATCGGAGATCAGAACAATGGACCCTACAGAAATCTGATTGCTGTCGACCATTAGAGGACAATCCACATCTTCATTAAATGCTGCAGAATTCCTCTCTATGGTGCTCATGCCCTGGCCGACTGATCCTTTGACCTTGTGGGCTGCTTCTTTGCCTGTCACAGCCTCCCAGTGACCTAAATTTGACCTAAACTTGCTGCCAACTCAGGGATTAGCCATGAGATTAGCCATGTCCACGTGTGCACATGACAACAGGCATGTCAACAACTGCCATCTGGGTCATAGGGTTGTCATTGTCAAGTCAATGTGCAAGTCCCACACATGTTGTAACCCACTTGCAAGATGTAATGTTGTACAAGGCTGCCAGACACTTCTTAGACCCATGGTCAGGTGCCTGGACAGTCGGACAAGAGTCTTAGGGTTTAGGACAAGTCTTGGGTTATCTGTGAATCCATCTAGGTTAATGGTACTAGCAATAACCTTATAAAAAAGGCAATGGACATTTGTTTTGGTGGACTATGGACAGCCCACACCTTTTAGTCCAGGTGCCCATCAAAAAGGGGAAAAGGGCTGTGGAAAAAGGCTCCTATTTTGGGCACAACTTCTCATGGCTAGGGCAGGACAACCCTAGAACCTAGTTGCTCAGCCCTACACCCCCTATAAAAGAGACCCTTGGGTCAACCATATCCCATCTCATACATGCTAATACATGTGAACCAAGAGCTCTGGCCACCAAGCATCGAGGGCAACCAGTAGAGAAAAAATGCCAAGGCATTAAGGGGCTTGTAAAAGGGCCGATCTGCTGCTGAAAATTAACACAGTTCATTCCTGAAGTTAATGAAAGGCCAAGAGGGTGCACACTGCAGCCGGCAGAAGGCAAAGGGCAGCCAGTTCAGGCTAGCCCTGGGTAGAAACAAGCTGAGGTCAAGACATGGGGAACACTCGTCTAACCAAAGCTTCTGTAGAAAAGCATCAACACTAAAAATAACACCAAAGACCAACCTTCTCAATGTTCTCCATCATGATGCCCTTCACTTCTGACACTTGAGCCTTCACTTTGGCAAGTTTGTTCATCTCTTCAGGGTGATCGACACAATATTGCATATGCTCCTTCAACTTAGGCCTAACAACCCAACCAGCTTCATCAAAAACTCATTCGACAACCCAAGCCACGTAACCTTCTAATAGAGAATTATTAAATTTGATTGTCTTACACACCCAAATTCTCTGTCCAGGCTATGAGCAGCAGCAGTATCCGCCTTCCCACCCGCAAAACGCCGCTTAAAATCGTCCTTGACACGCTCCAGAAATGCAAAGGGTGTTTGCCTCCCAATAGTCTCATCTGCAACAACCAAGTAGGCTGCAACGAAAAGAACACCAATTACATCCACAGCAAAAGCATTCTGAAAAACATTTCCCTATTTCGAATAACAAAAGCAAGACCATACTGCAAAATCCACATTACAACATACAAAACCCATCCTGAAGCCATGTTAGGCATAGCATATGGCTCAGCTGAGCACTAAAGTTATAACAATACAAAGAGGGAAGTTGCATGTATCAAAGCCTCAGGATCTCAGATTATCAAACGTGCCCGAAGACCAAAATACATCCAAAAATGCATACCAGACTCACAAAATTGTGGCTAGTACTGTCTCTCTCGATACCACAAGGTTATCTTCACAATGACCTTACAATAGCCACAGCAAACAAGAAAAAAGATGAAGCAAAAGGAAATCTACAGTAGAGGAGAAAAAGAGAACTTGGGGCCTAGACAGTCAAGCTCAATACACTGAAACGATTGCTCACACGATCTTCTCAAAGCTACACAACATGCTCATAAGAGCAATGTCAATAATGATGAGTCATCAGCATCTTGGAACAGTATGTAAGCTCAACAGCATCAGCGTTTCTCAATCTGCTGGATATTTATCATCTTGCCTTTGTTGCCTTACGATCTTTTCTTATCTTCATTGAAATGTTGACAATGATAACATAAGATGGGCAGAACAAACCCAGGAAATCTTGTTTGGAACCGGCTTTGAAACCCCCTACTGGTGTTTGAAGGCTGTCCAGAAGCGTTGTAATGGTGTAACCGGGACTTGCATTCTGATCTCTCAAGAGAAATAAATTAAATGAAGACCCTCCATGTAACATACATGTGATTTTTCTTGTGCAGCCCTTGACCTAGAGACCCCTCTTTCAAAATGGATTGAGTTAATTTCCCCATTGTTGAAGCCTACTTTTGTCTTGCTGCTTTCGCCTCTTTCATCCTCCCCCCTACACTTCATCCTTCAGCTAGTGTGCACTTATCTAAATCACACAAATCACAAGTCAATTCAATCGATCAAATCCAAGAAGGGCATGTGGTTCCAAAAGAAGAGAATCTAGCCCTTTCTTCTCAATTTTAACGCATTCTTGATTCTCCACATTGTGCTTGTTTATCCAAAGACAGGCCCAATATTGAAATCTTCATGCAGTCAACATGTATTATAATCACTCCAATCATCAACCTTGCAAGGGCCTCAAGGCCATACAATCAAGGTAATGATGCATTTCCATAACAGATTCCTCTCACATAGAAAAACCCAGGTTAGCCAGGGTTAGGGTAAACAAAGTACAGACTTTTTTTCAAAGTGATTGGTTGAAATAATAATAATTTTTTTTTCCCAGAGGAAAAGAAAAACACAGATGCATGGATCATCAGCGTGCAAATTATAGAAACTTTTGAATAGAACAAGAGAGGAAAGAAAAAACACAGACATGCATGGATCATCCTTCTCTCTCTCTCTGTGTGTGTGTGTGTGTGTGGGGGGGGGGGGGGAAGACAGAGAACAGAGAAACTTACTGAAGCCATCCTCGACCAGGTAGTTGAAAGTGTGGTTATCGCAGGTGTAGGTGAACTTGTTGTTCGAGGGCGGGAGCTTCTGCAGGCACTGGGCGGCGATGGTGCTGAAGTTGCCCGTGAAGACGGAGTAGTCCGTGAGAACGACACTGCCCCGCGCAACGAAGCTGTAGATCAGCGACTGCTGCTGCCCCACCATGGCTCTGTCCCGAGGGTTTCCACCTCTCTGTGTAACCTCTAGCAGAGAAGAAACACTCTGCAAAAAACCCTTGATCAGATCAGGAATTAGAGGTTGAACTGCTACTGCAAAACCCTAGATCAGATCAAGATGGTGCAAGATGATGCTTGCAATGGATCGAGAGCAGGGGTGATGTGGTAAGAGACGATGCTTGCACAAGATCGGTAGATGAGACTTCTTCTTCGCAGGTGTCGTGTTCTTGCGTGTGGGGAGCGCGTCCCTGAAACACCAAGGAACGTCAAATACTGTTGGTGGACTAAGTTGTATATATTAAGAGGCCCAGTCCTCCCTCCAATAATACTTTAAATGTCACAGGGTTAAATTTATCACTGCTTATTTTACTCCAAGAAAACATTTTTCTTTTTTTGGAAATATATATTATATTATATAAGGGCTATTGCATCATGACCATCCTTTCATCTTTCAAAAAATTGTCCATACACATCTGATGATTTCAAAACCAAACAGACTGCACAGTATTCTCTGAAGATATGATGTGGGATAACTCGCTGAAGCCAGAAAACATTTTTCTCAACGGATCATGAAATTTACATGTTATATATTTTGTACTTTTTTCAAACTGGAATGAATGTGTAGGGAAGATGTGTTTCTGCGTCACAATGAAGAAAGATGACACTCAAAGATGAGTACAATTAAGTATGCTATTGTATTAGAACGTTTGAGCACTGTCCACACTCACGTGCATTTAAATTGAACTATTACTAAAGAGATGCATAGCATGTTAATGTGAGCTAGCCTAGTCAATGAAATCACATGTATTATGTTTCAAAAACCCTACAAGTATTTATTAATCAATCTATATTTATAACAGGCCGATGATTTATTCATAGTGTTTCAAAACCTTACAAGTCTTTGTTCATCAATCTATATTTACAAGGTACTAACACGTCAATGATTCATTCTCAATGTTACTATTTGGAAATAAGATAACTTTATGAAACGACCTAAGATTACAATAAGAAAATTTGATTTTAATTACACAGGAACAAGAAGTGTACCTATTAATCAACAACTTTATGAAACTGCCTAAGACTACAATAAGAGAAAATTATTCTAATTACACAGGAACAAGAAGTGTGCCTATTAATCAACAACTTTATGAAACTACCTAAGACTACGATAAGAGAAATTGATTCTAATTACACAGGAACAAGAATGGTATTAGAAGTATACCTGTTAAATCAACAACAACTTGGAGATCCAAAAGCACCACATAAACTCATGCTGAAAAACTTTAATTAAAGAAGATTTCTTCAATGAGGAGCCATGTTAGCAAAGTATGAAGGTGCTAACCACAATGGTTCTATGGTTAACATTACTCCTACCATTTTTTATCAAGCGTGGTTACACTTCATTCATTTTTATGTAAAACCGCGCTACACGCTTCATGTAAAAAGATATGGGATGACCGAGCATAAGACATGTGTAATGCCGGCCATGAGATACAAAGCCTAGGTGTACATAGAGCTAGAGCACCAATTTTAGGTCCCCAATTGTTAATGGACGTTGGCCATTGTAAAAAAGGAGCTCATGTATATAAGTGACTTAATGAAACATGAAAAGGATACAATCCCATTATCACATTTGAGTCTTCTTCTTCTTCTCTCTTGCTCTCTTGTGGTTATGGTGATGAACTTGTGTGTTGATGCATGCTTGCTTGCATCAACACACAAGCAAGCATGATTGCTTGCTTGCTTGCTTGATTGTGAGTGTGTGCTTGTAGGTATTGCTTGCTTGCTTGCTTGCTTGATTGTGAGTGTGTGCTTGTAGGTATTGCTCTCTATCTTCTCTCCTCTTCTTCTCTCCCTCTCTCTCCCTCCCTCCTTGCTCTCTATCTTCTCTCCTCTTCTTCTCTACCTCTCTCTCCTCTTCTTCTCTACATCTCTCTCCCTCCCTCCTTGCACACATGAAGGCATTGAGATATAAGTTGAGCTTTCCATAGATTCTTCTCTTGTTGCTCTCTACCTAGCTTATAGAAAGTTCCACTTGGGTGACACAAGTGGTGGTGAAGTGAGCCCCTAGCGGCTTCACATCGAGGAGTCAACCCTCTTAGGGGTGTCTAAGTGCATGTTCTCAAACCGGCCCTTGCATCGTCTCTCTTCTCTTCTCTCATGCAAGGAGAACGTTCATTTAGGTGAATATCTTTGGCACCGCTATCAGGGTAGCACTTAGCTTAGGGTCCTTCATAATCTCTTCCCAAGCTAGAGACTTATCTTGCCCTGATGGAATGTGAATCCACCGGTTTATAGGAGTTTGGTATGAGTTTTGCTTGTTTGATTTGTGTTCTCTTGGAACAATGGAGTGTTAACGCTCACCCTAACCCTCCTTGAAACACATTCAAAAAGAGCTTACCTGGTGAACCGCAACTGTCGTGGAGGATCTTTCCAATTGCCGAGCTCGTAACCCTCGAGGTCTCCAAGCTCTACAACTCCTTGAGAAGCCAATTCCACCGCGTCTCAATCGAGCGTGTTGTCACACCGCCGTGTTGCACTACAGGTCCTTGTCCCTCCTCTCACCTCACTTCACTCACACACACTTGCTAGCATATATTAGGGAGAGAGATTAGCAAGAGCAAGACTCAATTACACAATGGGAGAGTATGTTGTATTATGAGAGAAATTCACTTATATACATGGCCATAAGTGTTCACACTCACTTAAACTATGGCCGACTGGGCACTTTAGGCTCATATAAGAGACCTAATGCTATTACAATGACTACTCTCATAATATATCCATGAAGTACATCACTTATTAGGACTTCATCCTAACTTGCTACCACACGCTCTTGAAGTGGGAATTACCATAAATACTCCGTCACACCATTACGAGCGTCCGTCCAAGTTGTAGCTTTGGACACTATTGCTTGATATCATGAATGTATGACCCTTTGATATATCTACCGTGACTCCTTGATGTAAGATAATGGCGGTAGCTCTTGTTAATCCTAGAATTGGATTAACATTCCCCCCTTCCTGATGACGATCACGTCCTCGTGATTGTGTTGAAGACTTTGTGTGAGAAGAATGAAGACTTTGTGTGAGGAGAATGAACAAGCTTTGTCAATGGCTTTGATGTTGAATGATGTTCAATGGTCTGTGTTCCTCCAGAAGGAATAAGAAAAGCTAGTAAATGAATGAAGAGGTTAGTAGTGTATTGGGAATTCCTAACGGGGTGGGGGGTTTTTGTGAATGATTGCATTTTTATATTTGTGTGAGCCGGTTTTTTTTCAGTAAGATATGTTGGAAGTTCTAGCTCTTGCAAGGCTTCTTCCTCCTGTAATAGCAATTGTACATTGCATGCAGGAGTGTTCAAGGTGATTATTTGCATGCAAGAGTGTTCAAGGTGATTATTTGCATGGATTCATCTAGTGAATACAATGATTCACTTATCCAAGGTCCGCCCCAAGGATGACATCATACTCAAGGGAATCTAGGGCGACATGAAATGTAAATTCCATATCGCCATCGATTGTTTGAGTAGTGTATCTAAAGTAGCCTAGAACTTCAATGTTTTGTTCATTGGTTCCTTTGCAAGACTATTTCTTGCCGGGGTAAGTTTAGGTTGTCCCAATGACACCCAAGTGTCTATTGTCATGATGTTATGACTTGCTCGAGGGCTAATCAATGCGCGCTTGCGCTGAACATCATTGCATGTAGGGAAATCCAACCATACCATGATAGAGTCTTCCAAAGGAACCATGGGTGTTTCGGTTATTGTTTCAGCTTCAGATCCTGTGTTTGTTTAATATTCCCATTCACTTTCATCCTCTGTTTGGGTCTTAGCTTTTTCAAAAGTACCCAATGCGTACAATGGCACACTTGGCCCTCTAACAATTCTTAATAAGGGCTGTTTGGAAACTTGCGAATCCTGACAGTCCTGTTTTATGTAGCTTGTTATGTCCTTATATAACTCAGGTTGAGCCATTAAAAAGGTGCAAGTGTTGATATGATTATGGCTTTATCATGAGAGAAGAGCATTTCTCCGAAAAAGGTTTTGTGAGAGACTGTTTTAATCTTGTAAGGGAATTATCGAATTCCTTACGTGCTTTCTCAAGCCTATAGTTCATACAATCTATCTCAAATGACTCTTCTATAGACAGTATGTCTTCCTCTTTAAAGAGAAAGCGGTACTCCTCTAGGCTTTGTATTTTGGTTGCTGTTTTAGGATTGGCATTATGAGGCTCAATCACAACCGGTGACCCTGTAAGACATTCAACCATACTAAGCATGCACTCCTTAGCTCGTTTTTTACGTTCTGCATATGTCATGTGATCATTATTATCCATCGTGGAATCGAAGTGATAGGGGGTGTAAAACTCAGACACGCTTGTAGACATGGTCAATGGCATGGGGAGGTGAATTGGCGGCATGGATCTCAATGGCTCGAAGACGTCAGCCATTGGGTTCAGTCTTTTTGTAATTGCAAGCAATCTCTCTATTGTGGCCATGTCAGATAGCCTAAATGCTCCTTAATGAGTAATCACAGTTTTTTTTTCTTTTTATACTTTCCCACAGCCCGTACAGCCTCAAGAGGCTTGGTGTACTCTTCGTTGGATCAAACGGGTGTCCGTTTGCCCTAATTAGCTTAGACGCTCTACACACATGGACCTGAGATATTTTTCGAAAAAAGCATATGCTAGGAACTTCCCAGATGGAAGAGAAGGTCCTAAAACTTATTTTTCATCAGTCTCAAGACGAAAAAAAAATCCGAGGGTGATCCAAAAGGAATTTTAAAAAACTCTGTATGAGAGAGTTGTAGTATTTTTGGAGTACTACAACTTTGTTTCCCTGATTCGTCTTTGATTTTGTCGTTTAAACCGTTTCACATTGTTTTTTTACAATTTTTTGATTTTAAACTGTTTCACATTATTTTTTTTACGATTTTTCGTGATTTTTGGGCTATTTTTTGCCTCGATTTTTGCGTCGAATTTTAAGGCTGCTGGTCGGAGGCCAAAATGATCGATTTTGACTTCAGACAAACAAGTTCAAAATCGAAGAGCTCGATGTTAGCTTTCTGATGAGCCCTAGAGCGCCTTCATCAAATATACAGTTTAGGAGATACGGGCCTCCAAATAGGGGTGGTTTTTAGCGTCTTTTTTTTTGGCCGCGTGAACTGTTGTTTCATGCCGTGAAACACTTTTCACATGTGAACCGAACTTCACATGGGATTAAAATTTGATTATTTATTTATTTATTTATTATTATTATTTACCGCATGAACTTCTATTCACGCCGTGAAACACTCTTCACGCGAGAACCGGACTTTACGTAGGATTAAATTTTGTTTTTTTTTTGTGTGCACGTCGGATTTCCGTTCACGTCATTTTTCCATTTACGTGAGATTTCCATTTTTCCATTTACGTGAGATTTCCATTCACGTCATTTTTTCGTTCACGTGAGATTTTTGTTCACGTGATTTTTTTATTATTTTTTATTTTTTTTCCCATGAACTGCTATTTCACGCCATGAAACACTCCACGTGTGAACCGGACTTCACATGGGATTAAATTTCGTTTTTTTTTTGTCGCGTGAACTGCTGTTTCACGCCGCGAAACACTCTTCTTCTTTTTTTTCGTCTAGTGGGAAATACGAATTTCATGTTTTGGGAGGAATATTTTTTAAATTTAGAATGAAAGGGATATGGGCATTTTCCCAAAAAAGGTAAGTGGAATAAAAAAAATCAACCCTTTAATGACACACCTTACATGTACCCTTCATAATTGACCCACAAAATGGACAAATTGACAACTCATGAGCATCTTCTCATTGAATGCTCATTAGTCTTAATGAGTTATGTAAAATGATTAAAGATTAATCTATGATTAATTCTTTCACTAATCTTTTTCTTTTTTATACTAATTAAAGACTCTACTTAACCACTAATCCTTAATTAATTCACACAATTGAGCACACCATTGGATAGAGCAAGGAAAAATTAATCTTTGTGCATCAACAATTGTGTAAATTAATCTAAATTGAGGAGATTAATTAGACTCCTAATTATAGTCTCCTCTTTAAGGCAAAATTAAGCAAAGAGAGTCAAATTTCTCCAATTGATCAAACAATTGATGTGATTAGGTATTTTGATGCATCTAGATGCTCTCAAAACACTCAAAAGCTCCAATTTCGACTACTTACATGATTAATTTAGACCCCAATTAACAATTTTCTAAATTTTTAGCCTCTTTGAACAACATTAATCACTCTTAAATGACAAAAACCAGTCCATTAAGAGAAATTAGTCAAATTCAAGGATTCTTTTATGGTTTTAAGAAATTTGATGAAAGATTAAGCTACTCCTAATGCTTGCTAACACTTTAATCCAAACAATTTCAACAAAAAACACACAATTAAACTAAAATTAATGATCTTAGATCTATGTTTAGACTAAAGAGAGCTAACATTCACTAAGAAATGCATTCTCTTACATTGTTTGATGCAATGGATGCAAACTAAGCCTAATACAAACTATGTGCAAGTCCTAAGAACATGAAAAACCACCAAAACAACAACAAAAATAATAAATTAATCTAAAAATTAAGTAAAAAACATTCTTTTCAAAAATAAAAAAGAGAGCTATTCTACACCAAATCACCATCAAATCCACATCTTTTTCATGGAAAACCACTAATCAAGATAATGGGCAATAGGTTATACGTAGATTAGAGACAAAACAATGGAAAAAGCCAAGGGATGGCTCCTCGGCAGAGCAATGGCGCCAAAAATGTTAAGGCTCACCCTAACCCTCCTTGAAACACATCCAAAAAGAGCTTACCTGGTGAACCGCAACTGTCGTGGAGGATCTTTCCAATGGCCGAGCTCGTAACCCTCGAGGTCTCCAAGCTCTACAACTCCTTAAGAAGCAATTCCACCGTGTCTCCTGCGAGCATTGTCACACCGCCACGTTGCACTACGGGTCCTCATCCCTCCTCTCACCTCACCTCACTTCACTATGTTGTATTATGAGAGAAGTTCACTTATATACATGGCCATAAGTGTTTACACTCACTTAAACTACGGCCGACCGGGCACTTTAGGCTCATAAGAGGCCTAATGCTATTACAATGTCTACTCTCATAATATATCCATGAAGTACATCACTTAGGACTTCATCCTAACGTAAGACCCTAGAACAAGTGAATTCAAGGGAAAGGAAGCTTATATCTTTCCAATAGAATCCAAAGAACACTCGTTGAGGTATGTAGAGGCTATTAATGTAAATTCTGACTTTTGCCAAGTCTAGCAAAAGGAGCTCGATGAGTTCTCCATTCCAGTTAACAAGGTAACCACTAAAAGGAAAGAGTTTCCTAACTCACAATCAAGACCCCAAAAACTCTGTCCCTCTGCTTATAGAATGCAAAACAAAAAGCTGGTGTAAGCCAAGCGAGAGGCAGAGAAAAGAATGGATGAGGAAAGCGTTAAAGCTCGGAGACCAAATAGGTTTTCCTAAACACTTCAAAGCCTACAAGGTGGGAGACTACTTTGTATAATATGAGAAGGCCGAAAGAATCCATGATGAAAGGCCTGGAACATGTTATGATGATCTAGCTGAGGTTAAGGAGATCAACCTTGTAGGTCCAATGGAAGATCCAAAACCTATCTATATTGGGAAAGACCTCTCCGTAGAAGACGAGAGAAACCTTTCTAACCTACTCACTAAATTCCAAGATTGCTTCGCTTGGAAATACACTAATATGAAAGGCATACCTCCCGAAGTGGTCAAACCTACCATCCCCATGGTGGAAGGGGTAAGGACCGTAAAACAAAGAGCGTATCCTATGAATCCTAAATATTCCAAGATGGTCCATGAAGAGATTGATTGACTCATAGTAGATGCCAGATTCATCTACGAAATAGAGCACACCGAATGTGTAACCCATTGTGATAGTACACAAGAAAATCAAAAAAGTGAGTGTGTGTGGACCTCAAAAAGGTCAATGCCGCCTTGTGATAGTACACAAGAAAATCAAAAAAGTGAGTGTGTGTGGACCTCAAAAAGGTCAATGCCGCCATAATATGAGATCACTATCCGTTACCCTTCATAGAGCATGTACTAGAATGTGTCGCAAGAAAGGAGGCCTATAGCTTCCTCGATAGGTTTTCCGTCTATAACCAAGTGTTGATAGACCCAAAGGATCAACATAAAATGGCTTTTGCCATTGAATGCGGCACATTTACATACCGTGTCATGCCATTTAGTTTAGCCAATGTCTCATAAACCTTCCAATGCCTGATGTGCACGGCCTATTAGGAGTATCTACAAAAATTACATTAAGTCTTTATGGATAACCTTTCTGTCAATTCTACATGGAAAGCAAATCTATGGTGTTTGAGAAAGGTGCTAGAGAGATGATGACTCTATAGAATCTCTCTTAACCCTTTGAAATGCTAGTTTTGGGTCGGACACGGAGTAATATTGGGACACATTGTCTCAAAACATGGCATTTCCATAGATGAGAGTAAGGTGCGACTCATTCTCGAGTTGCCACCCTGTAACAACTTTAAGGGAGTCCAACAATTTATGGGGCATGTTGGTTATTACCAGCGTTACATCTTCATGTATGCCGACATAACTCATCCCCTTTACAGGCTCCTAGTTGTTTTCAAATGGAAAGAGGAGTGCCAACAAGCATATGATACCTTAAAGAAAGGGCGAGTGCTCCCATTTTGAGATCCCCCAATTGGGAAATAATATTTCATGTCCACATACATGCTTCGGCTTTCGCAATTAGTTGTGTACTAGCTCAACCCGCAAAACACAACAGGGACTTCCTCGTTAGTTTTGCCAGTCGTCGTCAATTAGACAAAGCAAAACAAAATTACACCACCACAAAAAGAGAAGGGTTAGCCATGTTCTATACAGTCAAAAAATTTCATCATTACCTTTTAGTAGTGACTAAATTTGTTTTCTTTGTAGAACATTAACATCTTCTTTACTTGGTGAATAAACCTTGCACCACGGGTAGAATCACCAAATGGCTCCTAATTTTGCTAGAGTTTTATTTTATTGTCACAGTACTACACAAAGGTTCCCAGCATGTATTGCCCCACCATATGTCGCGCATTCCTAATAGAGAACCACTGGTGGGAGTCAATGATGACTTGCTAGATGCTCCCATGTTCCAACTATTCTTGATTCCTATATGGGGAGAGGAAGTTGCACATTTCCTAGCTAATGGCCTACCCATCGAAACACTGATCAAGGATCGAGCAAGAGGCCTTATTAAGTAGGTGGCCTCCTATCAATTGATCGCGGGGAAATTGTACAAACAAGGAAAAGATGAAATAATGAGACAAGGCATCCGTGAGGATGAATACATCTCTATTTTGGAACAAAACCCACTCTGGGGTTGTACGTGGACACTTTGCAGGCAGATACCATTGTTGGGAAGATTCTCCTGGCAGGCTTATGGTGGCCCACCTTGTTTGGGACACGGCCGAATATGTGAAACAATGTGAGGAATGCCAATAGACTACAATTTTGCATAATACAGACATGATTCCCCTCTATTTTGTAATGTCCTTGCAATCATTTGAGAAATAGGACATTTATTTTGTTAGTCCCATTAGCTCGGCAACCCAAAAACCCAAGTACGGTATATCATAGCGGCAACGAACTACTACACAAAATGGGTTGAAGCTCTTTATGAGTGTGTAATCACTTGATTGAGGTGTCTTCTTGAGCTTGTCAGTGATAAATGGTACCCATTTCATAGATGTGGTAACACGATTCTTGCTACAAGAATTTGGGTGTAATCACTTGATTCGGGTGTCTTCTTGAGCTTGTCGGTAATAATGACACCCATTTCATAGCTGCGGTAAAACAAGAATTCTTGGTCACGCACCATAAATATTCACCCTGTTATCCCCAAACTATTGGCCAAGTAGAAAGTACTAACAAAACTCTATGTGCCATCTTAACCAAGACTGTAGAGGTGAGTCACCAACGACTGGGAATAGAAGTTATCGGCTGCACTTTGGGGCCATTAACACCACACCCTTCAGCTTAACATATGGAGCTCAAGTGATCATGCCTATGGAATTCTTGGTGCCAAGCTTAAGGGTTGCGGTACAAGAAAGGCTCACTAGAATGTAAATACAGAGGACTAAGACCCTACCTTGACCGAAATAACCCCATAGGGCGTTGTACGCATCGCAACACTCGATGGCATCGAAATGGCAGGTTATTTTATCAGTAACAAATTATGATGCTATTACGGACAACTCACGCAAAATGCTTTGATGGCAATTCACTCCAAAAAGGAGGAAAAACAGTAGAGAGATGAAAAAGGTAGCACAAAAACAAGAAGGAAAGGTGAGTAAAACTTAGAGGAAAGAAAATCTTTGTGAATATGGCTCGAGTAGTGGACCTAGCAGAAGAGGACTGGGAAGTTAGGAGTGACCCCACCGATAAGCTTTACCCAAAAGTTAGCATTAGGATACACGGGTGCTAATAATCATAACTTAATGTCCTATAACACATGAGACTCTCTAGGTCAACCAACTTTACTCCATACCCTGGCCACACTCACTATCGTTGCTTTAAAAAGCAGGACAATGCAAGAAGAAATCCTCCTTGGAAAGGATGGATGGGCCACAACAGATGTCACATAGACTGGAAGCAAGGACAGTCACATTACAACTTGGGGCAAGTTATGGTCCTCATGACAGATGAAGAGCCAGAGCCACGGATTCCATCACAACAAGGCACATTATCCTCTTCACCAATCCCAACCCCCATGATCATTGAAAAAGATAAGTTTGTACCACCAAAAAAAGGCTAATCCTTTACCAAGAACCCCTGTCCAACAAAGCCTAATCAACGAAAAACTCCACAACATGCCAAGCCTTGCTAATAACACCTACTAACACTGCTAACTCAGCTAAAACTACTAACTGCCATAGCAAGTCCCGCCCTACACCATTTTCTTATGGACCGTGGCACTAAATCTATCCACCCGACTCACCAATACTCACTGGTGGGTACTCAAGAGGCTGCTACTACCATGTGGATTCCCAAGAGATCCCATTTTACCTTTCAAGCCTTGGCGGCACCACACAGATACACTACCAGGATCTCGATGACCTCCGCCAACGCAACCGTAAACCCACAAGGCTAGTGAGAACATCCAAACGCGGCTACCCCACTGAAGCAAAAACATTGAAAAATCCCATCTCGTCCTCAAACCACAACCACTCAAAGGTGGGTACTGAAGGGTCTCCTAATAGCCTAGAAGTTCTATGAACGCAACGGGCAAGTATGGATACCCAAGCTACCGACACACAGCATCCTACCCCACATGCCCATTGCACCCCAACATTTCCAATGGCGGCCAAAGCTGGGCATACATGTAACCACTAAATCTCGGCCATATAAAGGCAAAGGAAAAGCGTAGAAGGGCGCCAAGGGCACGACTACTACAATAACTCATTTCATCAGTGATATACCCTCCACCTCAGCAACCCCACCTGCTTTCATCACGTGACTCCCAAGGCTCACCCCTATTAAGCCTCTCATCCCCTCAACCCCTAACTGTCAAGCCATTCCGGACCGAGTTGCGACACGGCCCGAAGAAGAGTTGCAAATCTTGCCAAAACCCAATTGGACCCAACTTGTATTGCAAATTGGGCAAAGAGTAAGTACAAAAGCCGCAATGGGGTGCCTAGTCAAAGGGTACAGAACCAATAAAAAGGGTGCCAAAAAAATAAATTAAAAAATGTATCTAAGGGTGAAAGAACGACCGTTTGCTCATTCAAGCCATGGCCGTTCACTCAATCAAGTTATGGTTGTTCGCTCGGCCATTCACTCAATCAAGCCATGGTTGTTCACTCACTCTTGGCACGACTGTTCACTCAATCAAGCCACGGTTGTTCGCTCACTCTTGGCACGGTCATTAGGTAAAATATGGACTCTCATTTTTGCCCCTTAAGGATTTTCACACCTCCTCTCTCTAGAAAAATGGGCTCATGGTGAAATTTTTGCAAATCAACTCAAAAGAGCAAAGTTTGGACATTAACAATCTACTATTCGAGACCTTTCCAATAATATATAGCATGATGGGCAATTTTGCATATTTAAGAAGTTCCCAAATTGGTGATGGTGAAACATGCTACGTCATCACCAGCATGTGCCATGTCATCATCAATTTGGGCACTTCTTGAATATGCAAAATTTTCCATCATGCTATATATCATTGGAAAGTTCTCGAAGAGTAGATTCCAAATGTCCAAACTCCGCTCACTTATGAGTTGATTTGTAAAAATTTCACCATGAGCCCATTTTTTTAGAGAGAGGAGGTGTGGAAAACCTTAAGGGGAAAAAATGAGAGTCCATATTTTGCCTGATGCGTTCTGTCTTCGTTCCACTATCATTCACTCTTGTTCATCCACTATCATTCACTCTTGTTCATCCACCACGACTGTTTGTTCACTCTTATCCACAGCCATTCCTCTACACAAGCCACGAGCGTTCCTTCCCTTTCTACATTGGCATGGTCGTACCCCTTTAGAGCCATGGGCGCTCCTTTGCAAAGCCATGGGAGTACCTCCCTAGGAAATCTATATAAGGGCCGACCACCCTTCATTTTTCCCACTTTTCTTCTCGCTCTCTAGCCCAAGCTATTTTATCTTTTTATATCTCCATAAGTATGTATCAAACTGATGAGACTTTTGATAACCTGGCCATGTGATAAACACATTATGCTATCAATTTTGACCACATTATGCTATGAATTTTGAGAACATGATGTATACCAAGTTGCATGAAATCCAAAAGATCCATCAACTCACTATTCCTCTTTGACAAATTATTAACCCAAGAATATACCTTTGTAAGCTTATCCAACAAATTGATCTTAGAAAATCTTTTTGAACCATCAACAATAGCGAAGGCCTCATGATGTGCAATGTAATGCAGTGATACCAAGTACAATAAATTATTCTTTAAAACCTATTTTATATCCCATAAAATGGCAAAGACACCATTAGTACCTACACCTACTATTGTTAACATATCTCTTTTGCATTAAAAAAATATTTTAAACTGTTATAAAATACCATACATATTTCACCTATAATGACCCAAGTACTTGGAATGCCTTGCACCTAAATTCTTACATTTTAAAAACATGACATATATAATCCAGTAAAACTCCAATATATAATAAATACTCTTATCAAGCATAATTGAGAAACAAGCAATCTCCATCATATCAATTATTTGCACCTATAAAAGTTGAATGGCTATGGTATAAAGAAATTAATATCTATAAAAGTTGAATGGCTATGGTATAAAGAAATTAATATCTATCGACATATGTGCTTTTAAGTAAATGAGGTGTAATCTAAACTTCTTCGTATTTTTGAACCATCCAAAGACATAGCAAGACTACAAAACTCTTCTTATGTGGCTCTGAAAAAATCCCTTTGTAAAATAAAATGTAAGAATACACAATAGCGGAAGCTAAATCAACACAATATAAAGCATTAAATTATTGAAAAAGTGGAGATTAAACAATATTATTGGTCGCAAAACTTGATTACAAATTGATGGCTTCTCCCCATCCGTGTGCTTTGAGTAAGGAGCTTTGATGGTGATCTAGATAGACTACTCTAGATGGAGGATGTCTTGCTTATAAGAGTGCTTGAACATAATAAACTCAATGATAAACTAAGGTTGTCAACAAACCAATCTATATGTACCCAGGGTCAACATAGAGGTAGGTCATCCACGTGGGCCAACTCACTTGGTCCAAAATGACCAACTGACCACATCATTTGACTGGGACCATATTAGACTATAACATTTGAGATTGTTTGGACCCTCAAACAGGCCCCGTAACTCAAGAATAGTGGGTCCTCGGTTTGATGTTCTCTAGCACTCACACCGATGCAGTCACATAGCACACATAAGCATGCATCCTACTTGGCAAAGTGCCAAGTCTACATAAGTTGTCTCCTAACCATTCCTAATCACCTGGCCACCACCCAGCCACCACCCAGTCGGAACTATCAAGTGCTGGGATGGTCACCACAACTGCTGCTACTCCTTAAAGGGGGCCTTACTAAATAGAGCACATCTGTCACTTATAGAAACAACATGAGGGTGGAGCATTGAGCAAATGCTTTTCCAACACCCCCCTCAATGTCCACCCATAGGTGAACCACCTCTTCAGTCCAATGCCAAGTCGATGAAGATGGCACTCCAACAAATTTCTCCTAGAGTCTATGAAAATATCTTCACAATTCTGTCACATCAGACAGTAGACAAGCTCCACCTCTCCATCCACAATAAGCTCACGCACATAATGATATTGTATCTCAATGTGCTTCGTGCGAGCATGAAACACTGGGTTCTTGAAAATTGACATAAAACTTTGATTGTCGCATAGCAACACCTTTGCTCCCTTTTGAGCAACACCCATGTCTACTAAGATTCTTCTAAACCAGACAATTTCACATGAAGCAAAGCATGTGTACTCAGCCTCTGTAGAAGAAAGTGCCACAGTAGGCTGCTTCTTGCTAATCCAAGATGTAATTCGAGACCTAGTAAGAAAAGAATAACCATAAATAGATTTTGTAGTATAATAATCTCCTACTTGATCTAAGTCACAAAATCCAATCAAAGAATTTCCTCATTTGTAAGTGCTGCCATACCCAATGGTCCCTTTGATGTATTTCAACACCCGCATCTGTGCCTTTTAGTGGTTCTCTGAGGGTTGATTTGAGAACCTACTAAGGACACCAACTACGAAGTGTCACATCAGGTCGTGTATTGCATAGAAAGATCAAACTCCCCACGAACTTTTTCTACTCCTTCATATAAACAAGTGGAGAATATACAAATTTGGATCTAACAGGCTTTTAGAAAGACCAATACTTACAAAAAAAGTATCTATCCACTGGTACCATTCCCAAGGGGCTTGTTTCAACCCGTATAATGCCTTTCGAAATCTGCACACTTTATTTTCTCAAACCTAGGTGGTTGTGCCATATAAACCTCCTTCTTGAGATGGACCCATTGGCTTCACTTTCATTTGCAATACCAACCACTTTCCATTAGTGGCCAAGGCTAGCACTATATGAATAGTGATTAATCTAGCACAGTGGTGGGGGTGAATGTCTCTCCTGAAAGTCGAAACCACTTTCCATTAGTGGCCAAGGCTAGCACTATATGAATAGTGCCATATAAACCTCCTTCTTGAGATGGACCCATTGGCTTCACTTTCATTTGCAATACCAACCACTTTCCACAAGCCTTGTCTCGTACATATCCAATGTACCATCAAACTTGTACTTGGCCTTCCAAACCCACTTGTGCCAATAACCTTCTACTTTGCACGACGATCCACAAGATACTAAGTGTCTCAAAATTGAGTCAAACTTAGACTCCATGGCTCCCCTCTAGTTTGGATCTACTAAAGCTTCTCCAAAGTGGTTGGCTCCTATACTTTCATTATCTCAAACATCAAGGCTATATTGATAATGTGAGGAGAGGCCCTCTTCTGCTCCTCTATTCTCTTGGATCTACGAATAGTTGTTGGCTCTTCTATGATTGCCAACATGGAGCTTTCTCATCAAAAAGCTATTTAACCCATTTAGCATATGGCCCCTTCTATGGTGTTATAGGCTTCTCTTCTTCATCATTTGATGAATCCACCTCTTGTAGAGTTGGTACTATCACTAATGGTTATAATTGCTTAGCTACTTCTTCATTGAAGCATAGTGTGGACAGAGCCTTCTCCTCCACCTGATGAGGTTTTTCCTCGAACACCATATCACAGACTGACAACTATCTTCTTTTCCTCTAGTCATATAAAGCCAATAACCATTTGACTCCATATTGTACCCCAAGAAGATACACTTTCTGATCTTGGAATCCCACTTGGTTCTAAATGAGTCTCAAACATGCACAAAATAGTCACAACCAAACGTCTTGAAATATGCAACTGAGGGTTTCTTACCTAAATAAGCTTCATGAGGTATTATGCCCTTTACTATTTTTGTGTAACTCCTATTAAGGATATACACTATAGTGTTAACTATACTGCTAATAACTACATATTAAGGATATGCACTATAGAGCTAACTACCTTGGCCCCCAAAAAGAATTTTGTAATCCTTTGTCTTTGAGCATACTCTATGCCATCTCCACCATTGTGTGATTCTCGCTCTCTACAACACTATTTTGTTAACAAGTATAAAAAACTATCAAATCTCTCTCAATCCAGTGTTCCTTGCAGGAGGCATTAAACTCACTTGATGTGAATTCTCCTTCTCGATCTGTTCGAAACTTCTTCATCCTCTTTCTTGCCTCATTATCCTACCAATATTTTAAAATTTCCAAAATCTTCAGCCCCATCCAAAATAAAGTACACCCACATCTTTCTATTAAAGTCATCGAAGTAACAAGAAGTAGGAAGAACCACTCAATTTAATGGTTAGCATTTTACCACAAAGATCTACATGTACAAGCTCTAGAGAAGCCTTTGCGTGATTCTTGTTTTCTTGTGAAAATTCATGCCAGTACTACTTGCCCATCATACAAGCTTCAAACACACCTGACATCTTTGAAAATCCTAGTAGATGTGCCACAATCATAGACCTTTACATATCCTTTAAGACATAAACCTTAGGTGCCCAAATCTCTCATACCATAGCTTGCTTTTCCTAACATCAACTCGGGCAAAAAGATCGACAGCTCATATAAGTTGTTGCGCCAAATTCCTTTCCCAACGACACTGCTGATGGCATCTGTGTGATGACTGCACTAGCCTTATCGAAGAGAAACTTCAAGTCATGGTCAGCTATGGTCATAATAAATTGCGAATTCCCCTTGATGCCTAGCATGTAAAGGACAACTTCTTAGTATCACCATTGCTAGAAACAAAAGAAATGGTTCATGAACCCATGGCTGGGCATCTGGCATCATTCTTGACTGCTACCAAGATAGACTCCCCCGTACGCTCAAGGAAGGTATAGTAGCCCTTTTGACAAGTCATATGTTGGGATTCTCCACTATCGAACCATCGGATGCTGAGGAATGTTTTACCTTTGCACAGATTTCTTCTATTTCCACAAACAGCTCCATTTTTGCTTTAGCATTGTTCCTGGACTCCTTTTCCAAGGCTTCAAAGCCATTCTTCTCAT
This sequence comes from Cibotium barometz, assembly GCF_041138505.1. Taxonomy (NCBI): domain Eukaryota; kingdom Viridiplantae; phylum Streptophyta; class Polypodiopsida; order Cyatheales; family Cibotiaceae; genus Cibotium; species Cibotium barometz. The sequence goes on from NC_141067.1 coordinate 28,405,817, forward strand.
CTACTTTCTTTAATCTACATGACTTAACCACATGACTAGGCTTGTCACAGTAGAAACACTTTGCCTTAGATTTCTTCTTCTTCTCAGAAATATTGGGGTTGCTAGAGCCTTTCCCCTTGCCTTTCTTTGTGGAGAATGCAGCATCACTAGAATCTCTAGCTTTGAAACACATCTCCTCCTACACCAACATTATGTCAAACTCCTCAAAAGTAAGAGGTAGGTTGCATGCTTGCATGTTCAGTGAGTTCACCAAACTGTCATACTTCAGAGGCAACACTCTGATGCACTTGCCTGCTAGCTCTTCACTAGTCTTAGTGATCTCTAGTGTCACTATCTGACCTTGCATATTCTTTATATGTGATAAGAACTACTCATTTGCTTCTCCATCAAAATGCCTTGCTCTGCGAGCTGATTCTCAAGGTTTCGACTCTTTGTCTGATTCCTTGTCTCATACTGGTTCTTTAGAACTTGCCATGCTTCAGAAGTTGTGATAGTATGTTGAATCGGGTTTATCACAAATCAGTGATGCTGGTGATTATGGCACATAGCGTATCTACATTCCTTTGCCTCCATGCCAAAGAGAGTAGGATCTCGAGGTACGGTCTATAGTGGATCTGCTAGATCTAGAGTAGAAATCGGCTTTGCATCAACCCCCCATTGCAATTTCCCATAACTAATATGAATCAAGGATAGACCTAATCTTGAACTTTCAAAGTGTAATCTGTCCCATCCAACTTCCTATCACCAAAAGGTGGAGAGCGAGCATGAGCAGCTGTGTTATTTGTAGGTTGGGCCATCTCTCCAAATCTGCCTAGCGAAAAAGTTTGCTAGGGGGGTCCTATTGGAGTCCTTAATCAAAAAGGTCAAATCAAATTCTTAGAGTTTCATTATCCATTTAGAGAAACAAATAGCAAACTGGGACCATATTAGACTACAACATCTGAGACTGTATGGACCCTCAAATGGGCCCCACAACCTGAGAAGAGTGTTTCATGTTTGTTGTCTAGCCACTTATATGGTCACATAGCCTACACAAGCATGCATCCTACTTGGTACAGTGCCAAGTCTACATCTGCCCCCACACTTGGCTACTATCCAATGCCTAAACTGGGGACTGTCGGGTGTTTGGCTACTCACTACACTACTACTCGTAGAGAGGGCCTTATTGTTGCCATATATATATAGGCAGTGATGTGTGTGAACACACTTAAGACCGCCGAGGTACTTTTTTTCTTTTTAGGAGGTTTTTTCTCCCGGCTTGTATATACGCCCATCATTCTAGGGCTAACTTATCTTTTGTACATTGACACAATCTAATATACTTTGTGTTGTGTTCATTCTTGCTTCTTCTTCTCCAAGCTTTGTGTGCTTTTCTGCAACCCTAATTCCAAAACACTTACAAAAGAGAACACACCTGTCACTCGTAGAAACAACACGAGGTAGAGCATTGAGCAAATTCTTTTCTAACATAAAGTAGACAAGTTCCATGGTTGTGATCACTTAGACCTTTTAGCATCTTGCATGCATAACAATGGGTTTAGTTTGTTTGTCCGTCTCACATGACCACTTGGCCATTGTGATGTTATGGCCAATGAAAGTAGCATGAAAACTAATGGCATCATATTGAAGAGTGATACATATAGTTTATTCTCCAAGAACCAAACATGTTATCATGTTCACAACAATCACATTTTCATGACAATTATTCCGCTTATAAAATTCTCCATAATCAAGAAAACTTATCCGTCCACTCTTTACAAACTTTCTTTTTGGACCTTCTTTTTTAGAACTCTTTTTTCACAAGATGCTAGATTAGCAAAATCATTGTCATTCACCTTCAAATCTTCATGTAGTTCCTAGTTCATTCAAATTAAAGACTCTTTTCATTGGTTATCATTTTAGAATCTACATTTTCTTAAACATTTTTAGAGAGAACATTATATATAACCATTGCAATATTCAAATTTTACCTCTTTTGTTTGAGAGCCGTGTATAATGTTTAACCATCACCTAATCCAAATATATATACTTGTAAGTTAAATATGCAATAGATACCATGCACTAGTGGATATCTGAATGAAAATGACATATTGAGTCTTCTTTTTTTTAAAGTAAACTTAAAAGTAGCGCTTTGTGAGGAGAGAAAAAGAGATAAAAGGACATCAGTGGATTGTCACTAGTTAAGAAAACTAAGTAAAAGTAATGGAAGACACTAGTGTAGACTTAGATCTAAAAGTAATGGCAGACACTAGTTTAGACTTAGATCTAGAATTCAAAGACTGTTGCAACTCCTTAAAAAATTGCAAGTGCAAATTCTTGACCTAATATTTATTGTTGATCAACAAAAATGCTGTTTATAAAAATACTATCCCTCATCCTAGTTATATTCTTTCAAAGAAAATTAAACTCAATCGTACATTGCATTGTATGTAACCTTTATTTTACATTAATAACAAATTTTTTTTCTTTCAACATTCACATCAACTTAAATACAATGGTAAGCAAATATGTCAAATTAAAAATCAATTGGCTATAGGATGCGAAGCAATGGGCGTAAGGAGTAGTCAAGATTTCATTTAAAGTCCTGGTTTTAAGTTTAACTTTGTAGAAACTAAGTTTTAAATGAAAACCTGAAAGCTTTTTTTTAAGAAATATATATTATGCTATATAAAGACTATTACATCATAACCATTCTTTCATCTCCCCATCAAAACCAGACAGACTGCACACAGTATTCAGTCTTCATTCAGCCCTGCACACAGTCTTCATTCAGCCACTTATATATTGTATCCTCAAAGACATCCCATCTAAATATGAATCCCAACTGCTTGGTGGCCTGTAGAATTGGCTCCGTTAAAAACCTTTTTTGGAGTCTGTTCTTCGATGTACTCTTTTCTCTTTCAAATTTTTAAATTAGGTCTCTTCCCCACAAAAAGTACTTAACAGAAACCTTAGAAAACTGGTCGAGCCGTAAAATCTGGCGATGGTCTGCTCGGTGACGGCCTCCTTGAGGATGGCGACGACCTATTGGGCTTCGTTGCAGTCTGCGCTGATTGCAGAGATGTCTGGCTACTGGAGTCTGGGCGGTAGGGGCTAGTGCGCTGGAGGATCTCTGGATACTGGGAAACATGGGGGATTTGTCATTGCGCGCGTAGCTGCAGCCTGCGAGCATGAGAGACGGGTAAGTCATCACTTTGCTTGGAGCGTGGAGGATGCATATTATGGAAGTTGGGGATGGGATGTTTGAAAGCTTGGAGCCTGGAAGATCTGCAATTGGAAGTCGGCACTCCAATGGAGTAAGCGAACTATACAACCTACGAGCCTGAGATGGCTTGCGTGGAGGACTGAGGCTTCAAGCGCAGCTTTATATGAGAGACTCGAGAGGTTGGCGAGGCTTCAAACTTGATGCATTTGGGCCATGGTAAGCTTCACTTGCAAGAACATTGAGCAACGAGAATGCGAGCAGCGGGATCGTTTGTTTGGTTGGCAACGGCGGGCACTAACTGCAGTTGCAACCTCCAAATTCGAGAGACTGCAGGTTACCCAACATTGACAACAATGGGAATTGAATCTCTGTGGGCGATAGAAAAGAACAATTCTTTTCTTTTAAATCTTGGCTTCAAAGCAAAAGTACACATGTTACCCCCACACAAGTGCATCGCTCACACAGGATAGAAGTACAAATGTTACCCACCCACACTCGAGGAGTGATCGCTGGCACAAGGGAAATTAGAACCCACAACTTAGGGACTTGGGACTCTTCAACCCACATCCTGAAGACTCTCCAACTCCATTCTAACCGCTGCACTAAATACTTTAAACATCAAATTATAATACCTCCAAATTCAAGAGATTGTTGTAATCTCCTACAATGGAACCATTGGGAATTGAATCTCTCTGGACCATAAACGATTCTAAGTAGTTTAAACATCACATATTTATGTTATAATATCTCCAAATTCGAGAGATTGTAGGTTTGCAATCTCACATTGGGAATTGGTAGATCCCTTCAAAAGTTTCCATCATGTTGTGAGAGAATATGGGATTCTATCAAAAGTTAACATCAGTTGTGATGTCTTATGGGCGGTATGATTTTAAAGTTCTAACGCTGTCTGCGATTGCGCATACAGCGGAGGTTCCCGGTTCGAATCCTTATCCATTCCATGAATCATATCTGGCAACCTGGCTTGTGTGATCTACAGTAGATCGAGGCTACCCCAACCAGACCACCAGGCGTCTCTCTCTCTCTCTCTCTCTCTCTCTCTCTCAAGACGAGGAGGTCGCTTCTCTCTCTTGGACGCATGAAGGGTTCAATCCATTAGCGCACAATACTGTTCTCTCTCCTTTATGATTCCATGTTTCTGTTTAGAAGGCGTTAATAAATCTCTCTCTTGCATGCCGACCTGCAGGGAAGCGTAGCCATCAAAGAGATTGCTCTCCTGTCATTGATCTCTGAGGGAGGACAGAAAGGGGATGTCAGAGCCGGAGGACGAACTGTGAAAGGTGGGGGCTTCGCAGCTAGAGGAGACAAGGGCAGATCGAGTTGATAAGTTCAAACCTTATATACGATAATTGGATGCGAAGCACCGGATTAATTAATGGTGATGTACAAACAGCCCAGCCCATGCAAGTTGATAAATGTACCTGCCAAGCCAACTACCTCAATCACCTCCCTTTTCAAACTGCTTTTATCTTTACAAGGGCAGCAGGCAGCCTTATTCAGCTACCTGAAGTTCTTGCGCGCCCAAAAGCCAGACGCCAGCCTTTCTTGTGCCGTTTGTCACCTTTGCAATGCAAGTACCAGCCATGGAATAGCTCATCAACGATGGCCAAATTGATGAAGGGGATGGCAAATGTCGAACACCATTGATTTCCTTATGGTCAATACCATCTGTAATACCAACACAAATATTGAGAAAGAATTCCATTAACACATCCTGTCCTTAACAGCGTATGATAGTGACAAGCAGGTGTGTGCACATCAGCTGAGAAAAAGTCATTCCGGCATGGCTTTCCAGCCGTTTTGACCTGCATTGTGCAAGCCTGTGCGCATGCTTGGGCGTGTGCAATGACTTTTATACATCAGCTTTACAGGAAAGAACACATATGAGCAAACCAAAAAAACACCTTACCAGATAGACTTTGTGGACGTCACTCCCATGACAGGAGCTAGCTGCAAATGTGAGGAGCCACTGTAAGGACTGCTGATTTGCTGCCCTGGCACTGCCATAGTCAAAGGATATGATATCATGTTGTTTTGGAAGTTACACTGCTCACGGGACTGTTTGCACCTAAAGGTGGACTAGCTCTTGCAGCAGACCCTTGAAACTTGTGTTGATGTTCATGGTTGGCTCCTGAACTTGTGCTGATATTTTTGTTTCCTGGTAAACCAGTTCCAAAGGTCATATTTGAAGATGTGCCACCATTTCTGGTGACATTTAATGGGACAGAATGCGGTTGTTGCTGGAGGTACGGTTGCTGGCACTGAGAACTTTGAGAATTTTGCTGCATATACTGGGATGAAGGCTGTTGCATCTGCAGAGGGAAGGCTTGCTGCTGTGATGGGGTATGCTGCACAAATTGCTGCTGTAAAAATATTTGGGGTCTGTACTGTGACTGTGGATTAAACGATTGCTTGAACTGACTCCCTTGCTGTGGTGGTGGTGGTGAATGGTACAACTGATGCTTGGTTCCCAGCTGTGAAGTGGCTGACTGTTGCTGTGAAAACTGCGGTTGAGCGACTTGTCCTTGGCTATTTGATTGCACCAGCACTTTTGTTGACATGTTTTGCCCCAATCCCATGACAGAGTTGGACAGAGTTGGACCACCAACAGTTGACCTCTTAATGGAAACCAGCCCTGGTGGTGTTGCAGGAACAATGCCTTTCCCACTCAGCAGACTTTTTGAAGCAGAGAGTCTAGTAACTTTTGGAGCTGATGGTGTATGGGAAGTGGGTAAGGAAAGAGTTCCCGAGGATAGCACCGGTGCAGAACCACTATGTGGCATCCGAGGAGGTGCACCTTGCAGGTTACTCTGGGCCTGCTGCCCTTGAGTTTTACTAGAAAGACTACACCCAATGGAAACCCTAGGCCTCTGACTAGTTTTGATTGTGCCTGCTTGACCCTGTACTACGCCTTGGCTGGATGGAGGCATTTGTCCACCAGGAAAAGAAAGCCCTTCTCCAAGGGTCCCATGCAATGGAACTTTCCCCATGTAAGGGGGAACAGCTGCCGAAGTTTCTGGAGACACGTGTGTTCCTGAGACATGTTTGACATGAGCCATAGCTTGCTTTGGTATCTGATTCCGTAGGTGGGGTACTTGCCCGGTTGAGGATGGAATTCTAGCTCCTGTAACAGTTGAAGACCACCCTGAACTTTTATTTACTGCCTGATCAGTTGCACCACCTCCACTAGTTGAAGAGCCCAGTCCAGAAGGAAAACGAACCTCATCAATGCCTGCTAGATTAAATGGACCCCCACCTTGTTTCATGGATGAATCCTTTTCTTCTAGGAAATCATGCTCTTCATTAGGGTAACTTTCATCGCTTAATGTTTCCATAACTCTAGGTAACGACCTTTGATACTTCTGGCTCCCTAAACTCTGCTGTTGTTGAGCATGGACTCTGGCATTCTCAGATGCTCCAGAAAAGCCTGGATGAACTTTGGTGGTCATCACAGATGCTACAAGGTCCAGTTGACCAGGACAAACAGTATTGCTGGGCATACCATGCGAAGAATATCCTTCTGATAGTAATGGGTCTAGTCCTTCCGTCTTAAGCCTAGACCCAAGCCCAGTATTTTGTAGAGTCAGTTGCTGCTGGTGAGGAGATGATGGAGATGCAGCTTGTTGACTTTGAAAGTGAGTTTTCTGGTGAGGCTTGATGCTCGATTTCCCTCCTAACGTTGTGCCATCATGATTATCTGAGGGCAAGGCAGGAACGCTAGTTGTAAGCATCAAAGACGAAGGACTTATGTTAAGATTTGGAATGCTAGCAGAAGGGCCTTGGCCAAACATACTTCTCTGCATGCCAAAGGCCCTATTTTCTGCTGTTGAATTGCTTTCACGTCCTAGAGTGCCATCTTCTTCAGAACCAGCTCCGAAGTGTTGTAATGAAGTTGCCGCAAAATGTTGGTGCTGTTGCTGCTGGGAGGCCTTGGGAGCACGCTGTAATTGCAGCTGCAGCTGCTGCTGCTGTGGAGGTGGTGGTGGTGGTGGTGAAAGAGCCTGTGATAAACTCGTGTGTGGTAAAGAGTGCAATCCTTGCTGAGGCTTTGGTGGTAGCGGCAGCAGGTTAGAAGCTTGCTGTGCAAGTAATTGAAGGTGAGGAAGTGGAGGAATAAGATGTGCTGGATAGAAAGGATTGTCAAAAAAAGCACCACCCTGTAAAACCAACAAGATTCGCTTGGTCAGAACACAACGATAATATTGGGGAAATAAGAACACATTAAAAGATATTATAATGGAACATATTCTCCGTCCTGGGCAGGAGCAAGCAATTATTGAAATATCTGCATTGGATGAGAGACACCAGTAACACAAAATCCATGCCCACAAAAGCTTACCTGACCAGGTGATCCGTTGAATGGGAAGGAGAGTGAGGCAAACCCATTTTGCTGCATCATAGCCTGTAGATACTGATCATGAGCTGCCATAGTCACCACATTACCAGGGGCTGTTCCAGTTGCAGTTCCAGCCCCAACAGAAACGCCATTTGTTGAACGGCTGGACCCAGAAATACCGTTCTCGGTCTTCAAATTGTTAAGTGACCCACTATTACTGGGCATACCTGAGCCACTGGACTGAGAGACAGTATACCCATATGCAGGTCCAGACTGTAAGCAAGAAGAAAACTATTATGCTACAGTACTATTAGAACCGCATGAAGAAGATAGCTGTACAAGGTAGTTATTATATTGTCTTCAAAACCATCACGTACTTGCTGTGTTGAGATATTTGTCGGATTAGCCTGTCTTCCATTGCATTGTACCTTGCCATGTAGGCTTGCAGGTGGAGTATTGATATTGTAAGGGGCTCCTTGGGGAAGTGCAGGTGGCCAAAAAGCTTGTCGTGAACATTTTTTCTCTCGCTGAATGTAACGGGCAACATACACATGAGTAGCACATCGCTTCATTCTTGGAACACACGGCAGAACAGCTGCATGAGGTAGCTGCAACCAGTGGACAGCAGTTAGACTTGGAGATACCTATAATAATAAAAAATCTTCTCTTTTACAGAGACTACAGAGTCCTAGGCGTAATGTATTGATGCCTTAAGCTTGCAAATGAAACCTATGATTTGCATGTGCCCAGGTGTGATGTGATTCAAGGTTAAAGCAAAGTTGACAAGATATCTTGCATCAATTGTGGGGCTTCTCCCAGCTTGCTGCCTTGTGGTACTAAGATGTGCTAGTCAGACGGTTCGAGCCAACTAAAAAGGATTGTCAATCAGCAAAGTACTAAGATATCTTGTATAAATGGCAGTCTTCTCACAAAAACCCCAAGACAGTCGACTTCATCATAAATATTGTAAATTGCATGGTATGCCGTCCCAATTCCCTACAGATGTCATTTCTGTCTTACAGAAGCAAGTCCCAAAGATAGTGTCATTTTTGTCCCCAAGGCATTACCCTAATTGTCGAGCTTACCCCCCGATGGTAGGTTCAAATCTTGGGGACACCACTCCCTCGTCCTAAGGGAGTCTTTACATGGCCTACCAAACCCATACATAAAACACATCTGCCAGTGCTTCCCCGCCCCTTCCACGATTAATCGATCAGCGGCATCACTGTGCAAATTGGCATCTTTGAAGACTTGTCTCCATCACATACAATTGGCCGAGCTACATACATGTGGGGCATGTCCCAACGTCTTGTGCAGTGCATTCACTCGCAACTATTTTCATGTTAAAGATGACATCATCTTTGTGCTTTCATTATAACCTGACCAATGCCAAGTCTCTACAATAGTTTCCAGGCGAAGGGAAACTTGAGAATGTTTTTGAACATATGTTTCTCTAAAGCCTTGGACTGGCATACTTTTTTTTCTGCAGTAAAAATCCTGCTCTACGATGTTGCACCTCACTCGCTCAACCCACTGGGTTCCGGGCAGAGGCCATTATTCACTAGTGAAGGACCAGGTGTCCATCAGCTGAGGCAAGGGGGAATTAAACTTCAAACCTCCCGCTCAAGAGTCCAACTAACTTACCAACTTGACTACGAAGCCACGGACCCTTGACTGGGATACTCATCAAGCATAAACAATGCAAACCTTGAAATGCACACTAATACTTAGTGCAAAAAGCCCATCCAGTTGACATCGTGTTGTACTTCTGATTCGTGAAGCCAATTTCCAACAAACAGCATGTCATTGAAGTTTGCAAAATACTAACTCACCTGCAGAGCTGGATGAGATGTTTTCCCATCGATGCTTAATCCTGGAAAAGAAGCACTTTCAGGCCAGAAAGGAGCTGCTTTTCCATAAAATCTGCACACATTTACCAAACACAGTTGAGCATAAAAGCTTCCTCTCATTGTGTTAAGTTTTCACAAAAGACGAGTTCGTGGAACGTTACCCTGGTGGTGGAAAACCACCCATCCATCCTGCCAATGCTACAGGGGTACTTGAGCTTACATGGGTTGCAGGTGCTGGTGAAGAGACTGGCAAACACACTGCAACATGAGGAAATATTTTTTTTAAGCCACTGTACCAAGTTTTATGCCAAAAAAAAAAAAGCAATCATCCAATGCTACACTTGACTTTAAGAGGTGCCTGAGTTTGTTAAGAGGCATTTTTTTGTTAAGAAAATTGAGTAACCAGATGCTGAAGACTTATGAAGAACATGGGCATGCCTGAAGCAGCTTTCTGATCCTTGAACAGGGCAGGGAGCATTGCATCCTTTTCTTTCTCATCATCCATAGGTCCTCTAGATTGTTGCTCTTCCTTTAATGGGCTCGATTTCTGTTCTAAATGCTCTTGATTCCAGCCATCAGCTGCTTCTTGAAGGAGGCCACTTCCATCCTTTATTTCTGTTTCCAAAATCCATATTCCTTTATGCTCTTTGGGTACCTTTTCTGTATTGACGTGAGGAGCCTTTGCAGGGTGACTTCTAGAAATGATCTGCGCTCAGAAAAGATTTCCTAAGCTTCCCAAAATAATCCACAACTTCACTACTTTCAAGCTAGACTTCATCCATCAACTCACGATTGTTGCCTATACTACAAGTATCTTTAGGGAATGTTCTAAATAAACTCACAGAAGAACTCTTCAGTGGAGCATATTTGCCATTGTCAGATTGCATGTCACTTTCCCCTTCCCCTTTTGATGACACTTTTGATGTAGGCGCCTGAAGTAGCATTAAGCCAGCTTGTAAGCATGAACTATTAATTACAGAGAATAAGCAAAACATAGCACAGTAATGATAAAGCATTCACCATCAAGTCAGTTTTGGAACTCGTATCTTTGGCATCCTGAACCTTGGTAAATCTGAAACAATCAGCAAAAATTACAACAAAACCAAATTGCCAGAATCATGAAAACTCGACTGGAGTCTGCCTGATTTAGGTTCCGCAATTACCTGCTGGGAAGCTCAGGATTTTCACCACCTTCACTAGAAACGTGTGCAAACACTTCAGACTTTATTGCAGGACTTTTAAGTATCAAACCATCTTGGACAGGTATCTGCTCTTGCATATCGGCATTATTTTTTACATTCTCTTCCATAACTTTCCCTCTGGCATGTTCCTTGCTTCTCTTCTCTAAACAACTAGCATTTCTATCTTCAATGCCATGCAGCTGAGGATCTTCAATGCCATGCAGCCGAGGATCACTACCCTGCAGCTGAGGACCACCATGGGGAAAACCTGTCGCAACCTCACCTTTCCAAGGCTCGTTTTGCTGACACAAATTCTCATCAGCTACTCTCTGACTCTTCTCTAACAGGCATGCCTGATTAGCCTCTGCAATCGAGGAATGCGCCATGCTAATTGAGCTGATAAAAGACCCGCCACCAGCAGCAACCATCTCCAAAGATGTAGCAGGTTTGTCTTCTTCCTGTCTTGAAGCAACTCGAGGCCGCTTCCTTTCTGGAGCTAAAATATAGAAGGAGAGAGATCACTATACCAACCCGCATGCAATTTAAGGGACTAAAACTAGGGGACTGATGAAATGTGTACCCTCAGGAAGAATTGCATTCTGTACGTGTATACTTGCAGTAATGTCTGTTGCAACTTGAAAGCTGGAAGAACCAAATCCTTCTTTCTCCGGCTTCATGTCAGATGTCTGCTCGAACGTGGACTCAGAAGCCTGCACATGCGATGGCATGCTCCTGGCAAGATCAAAGAGTGCCTCGGCTACTTCCACCTCCTGATCTGATATTGTTGTGACTCCCGACACCTGAAAAATTTTATCTAAAATATTATATGACCTGCAGAGACCACCAATTTCTCAGCATTTATTATCCTTCAAATAGAACCAAAAATCTTACATACCCTGAAATCCTTCATGGGTCGGATCTTCACCCCGGCTGGCTTCTGCATGTATTACACTAGGTATATCAGACTTTTCATTTAAAATGGTTTCTTATGTGTAAAACGCTGCACTCTGAGCAATAAACCAATGTCTCACAAGTCTTTTGCCTGGCTTCGCATGAAGGCTGGGAGAAGGGCTCCTCTGTTGAGATGCTGTGGGAGCTTGCTGCCAGGAAGTATCTGCAGAAAGAGACTCCCGTCGGTGCCTCAAGGCTGCTGTTCATTAACACATTTTCAATAAGCTCAAGCTTAAAGGCAAAGCTGGAAGTGTGCACCTTTAATTCTTAGGAACTTAGAATTTAAACTCACAGGAAAACCTAGAACTCGCCGATCGTGCTTTCCTTGGAATGGTAGGGATATCCATAACCATCTCATCTTCCTGCAGGGTTAGGGTTGAATGTGGTGGTTAAAGATCTCCTGGACAAACACTCCTGCTGAACTGCAGATTTGAGTAGCAATGGCAGCAGAAGCCATACCTTCACTCCTCCATTAGTTCTAGATTTTCCAGGCCGCTTGAAGGCAGGTGGAGCCAAGGGTGGGGGCTCGTCATCATCTTCTTCAGACAGTGCCATTTTTGTCTCTTCTGTGGTTTCGTTTGCACAATCAATGCGCCCTAGCAGAGCCTGGACTTCTTGCAGACCATGCCGTTTCTTCTTACTCCGAGCATTTGCACTAGGAGGCACATGAAACGTCCCCATTTTCTCCTTTTTGGCTCTCTCCAATGGGGGAGCCCCATCCATTCGTGCTTCTTCGTCTGCGTCTCATCAGAGAAAAACCATGAATCAGTCCCAAATGCTTTTACAGGAGACAAAAGCTTTTCTCAAAGAATGCTTCTAGCAAAAACTGGCTCTCCTGTCAAGATGTGCCTGTTTCATCTGATACAGGACATCTCCATAACCTCAAGGTATCTTTGCAGGATTTTCTGACTGTTGATGAACAAGCCATGCTCATTTCTGTTGCTTCAAAATGCAGCAAATGGCTCAGTAAAAAAGCAGATTGGGAAACATTTCCGGTGCCTGTTACATGTTTTGTGGCTTGCATGATTCCATTAGCACGGCGCCACAGCTAAATTTGAGAAAATCCAGAAAGGCAGAAGCAATTCGTGGAAGCTCTGCCGCAGATCTTTGAAACGGAAGGGAACGCAGATGCCTACCTGATGGCTCTTTGGGACCACTGACGCGCGGTCGACGGGGTCCGCTCACTCCTCTTTTCCCCTCTCTGCTGCGTTCCATAGCCAAATCGTAGCTCGGAATATTGCGTTTCAATGGAACTAAAGAGAAGGTAAAGGTAGCACGACAAAGCCACGACCGGAAGGCTTTCTGCGACAGAGAAACGAGAAGAAGCTAGGTTCCATGGTGATGCGAGAGAGCAGGAAGAAGAGAGGCTACAGGCAAGAGTAGGAAGGGGTTCAATGCAAATAAACAGGAGTACTTGCAGCAGGCGATGGAAAGGGTTGAGGAAGGGAGTATGGAAGTTTTACTGCACGATGGAGAGGGGAAAGAGTGGGGAGATTGGAGGATTCTTGCGGCTGGGGCAGGTTGCGAAAAGCTTACAAAGAGCTCTGCCTATGGCGGAACCGCAAGGAATTAAGAGCCGAGAACACGTAGAGGACCCAGGTGCTTCTGGTGAAACGAAGACAAGGTGTAGAGAGAGACTAGAGAGAGAGAGAGAGAGAGAGAGAAAAAGAAGAGACAAAGAGAGGCTATCATGCCTCGCTTCGGCACCGAGCCTGCCCTACGGCACCTAGCCTATCCTACGGCAGAGATCCTCCCCCTCGGTAGGCCGGCGCATTCTGGCCGTCCATCCCCTGAGCCGTCATTCCAGCTAACAGATTTCGTCCATCACCTCATTGCATCTGACGGCTCCCAATCCTTTCGCTATTCGAGGGACGAATCCTGGCCTTTCACGTCAGCCTCTTATTAATCAAATCTCTCGCTTTCGGCGGGCCACGTCAGCTTTCTATCCGACAGCGACGGGGGGATGCCCCTTTCCCGAGTCAACTGGTACCTTTCATCTGGACCGTCAAATATTATCGACGGTGCGAGAAGATACAACTCAGCGCATCATCCTTACCGTCGATTGTCTGAAGACGTACAAGCGACGGTCAGATTAGCAAGGAAGGCTTACGATTAGAAAGATCGACGGCTACTATTGGCGGCTGCGTGGTCCAGCGCGACGTGGCTGCTATATACAGGCCTAGTGCCGAGCCTTCGTAAGCGGGGCCCCACATTCTTCCCACGCGGCAGTAGTAAATTGGCCATAGTGCCTTGCTCACGTGTCAGTAATCTTTTTCTTTTCTCCCATTTTTTTTATTTCCCAATTTCCCACGCCTTTTTTGGGCACGCACTTAACTCCACGTAATCTCTTTATAGTACTTTTTATGCCCCAAGTTAATTAAGGTGATAGATGGCATCCCCAAGCCTCAAGGCACAAGTTTCAATTGATTTTCACCCAATCCAAATACCTTCAAAAAAGAGTCTAATCTATATTCTTCATTTTCACTATTCCCATGCCTTACATGTGGCAGGTTCAGGAGAGGAAGACTTACATGTCGCAGGTTCGAGAGGGGTAGAATTACACGTGGGCAGGTTCAGAAGAGGAAGAAAGAGCTTTGGCATAGAGAGGGAGGGAACTTTCAACAAGCGAGCGAAGCTGCGGGTCATTTACTAGTCCAATTTAAAAACAAACACTTCATCAATTTTTCGATTTAAAATTTTATATCATCCCTTTTTTTAACTAGAGGTCCAGTATGATGTCTTGCTTGCGCTTTGTGAAGTGTGAGCAGCAAAAATAGTGCACAATGAAACAGTTGCTTCTCTCGAAAAGGCTTCTGACCGCCATAGCCAACACCTTCTCTCGTAACCTATAGTCAAGCTCTTCCATCATAATCTCCATGATTACATACAGGTCAAGCTCCGAAAGGCCATCGGCACACTAAAGAATCGAACAAGCATTTCCATAGCCAAACATGCCTACCCAATCTAGAAGTGCTTTGGTGGAGGCAACAAGCCATGATGAGGAGAAGTATGTACAGGAGGATTTGTATGTCACCTCCTATTTAAGAATGCATGTGGAGGCTTGTATTGTGGGCATGGCTAAGCGGCTAAGTAAGACATGAAACTAGGTCCTGCTGGCCATCAAGACTCTAATGCTCGTGCATCGCTTGCTATGAGACAGGGTGAAACACCCCAAGTAAGAGTCCGCTTACATGTTTGTCCACCCAAGACCAATTACTCAATATGCCCAAGAAGCATGTCCAAGCCACTCCAAATACGCACACCCGAACAACAAAGTTGATCATGTTCATGCCACTCGAATCTAACCAATCTATAATACATGCTGACAATAAAGTATACAATCTTTCCCAATAAACATATGGTAGGCAAGAAAAAATAGTTCTTGTTTTTAATCTAAATTTGATACATGACATGGGACAAATGAGAGCTACCCATCCACTATCAGCTAAGCTAGTAGAAGCCACCACAACCAACCCTTTCTTCATCTGATCCTAGTCAGTCAATGTGTTATAGTAAGAACTCCACCCATTGCTCTCCAAATCATGGGCGGTACAGGAGCACAAAGTTCGAAACCCACTTGACCTTTCTGCCCATCCTCATGAAATCTCTATCATTACTAGCCATCGCGACGAGAAGAAGTATTTTTTAGTACAATGCAAAGTCAACTCCCACCAACCAGACAACCATAAGAAATAGTGGACCCATGACCTGCCATGGTGTTGATGGTGGAACATAATAATATATTGGGTGACAACCTTTGCTAATTTCTTGCTCTCTTGTAGAAAATAATGACACCAAAATTCAAGATAAATTTTTTTTTAATGAAGAGTGATATGATCCAAGGAGTTGAAAAAGAATACCATTGTCATGTTTATATTGATCATTCTACATGTTGTCCTTGAGTCCTTGATGTGATGGAGCAGCCTCTACAATCAAGTCAAATTATAGAGTTCATAATACTTAAATATTCTCCCAAGTATACCAACTCAAATGCCAATTATTAGTCAAATTGCCAAATTAACTTCATAAGTATCTGGTTGCTTTGTTTGTCAAGTAGATCTTTCATTCTTTGATTTATCATTCTTAACCTCTATCACTTTTTACTTTAAAGCAAAGAGCTTATAAAGATCTCTCTCTCTCTCTCTCTCTCTCTCTCTCTCTCTCTCTCTCTCTCTCTCTCTCTCTCTTCAACACTTGTCCGAATGGAAAGTTGATCTACTAAGGACAATTGGTAATCTAATAGTGTATGCATGGAAGAAGGATACAAATGGCAAGCTCCCATTGTGATAGTGAATGCATGGAAGAGGGATGCATGGAAGGTAATGGGTTTGCAATCTCTGTCCCACCAGTAAACCATTTTGAGAAAACCATGAAACCACTCTTAAATTGAAAAGCGGTTTTGCTAGATTCTTGACCTCTTTCTAATCCGTTTGTATGGATGAATTCCAAAATTGAGAGCAAATCTTGCTTAGCTTTTAGGTTGCTAAACTGCTGAGGGAGGAAGGAACCTAACGGTGTACAAATCTCTTTATGGAGAATATGCACTGTGGGAAAATTTTCAAAAATTAGATTTTTTTTCCCATCTTTTTTCCCTTC
>NC_141067.1:28426953-28429453 GCF_041138505.1 Cibotium barometz
GAGAGAGAGAGAGAGAGAGTATATGCATGCATGTGCATACATCTGCATCTATGTGTAGAATGTGCGAGAGAGAGAGAGAGAGAGAGAGTGAGATGGGGCAGACCTGGAGAGAGAGAGAGAGAGAGAGAGAGAGATGGGGCAGGCCTGGCACCTCGATGTCGGATCATAGCCCTGTCTCATTGACTATTTCTTTTGAGCGGCCTCATGCAGTTCGCCGAGGGTCTCGCATTCCGGACAGGCTACTCTCTGGTAGCGATCTTTCTGCTTCGGTTGCTCAGATCTGGGGAGCCGATCCCACTTCGCAGTCCTCTGCAGTGCAGTACCTACATGCTGAGTTCCTTGCCACCTGTATCAGAGAGTCTAGTTTTTCTTGCCGGGAGGCCGCCTCCGCTTGTCGTCGTGAGGTGGCCCAGCGTGAGCGATCTCTGCTTGCACCATTAGCATCGATGCAGCGTCTCTTGCAGTCCCATCCAGGAGATGCACATTATGCTGGTATACATGCACAGTTGCTTGATGAGATCCGGTCAGTTCAAGAGAGGAGGTCTGAGTTCTCTGGTCACGCAACTGCGGCTCGTTGGGTAGCGCTCGGTGACCGAATGAACAAAGACTTCTTTGCATCACATAGAGAGCGACCTTGTGGGACTGCTCTTCGTGCAGTTTTGGATGACCATGGGCATTTACAGACTCACCCAGATAGAGTCCTGGAGATTGCTACAGTCTATTATGCTGATCTATTCAGTGCTGATCCGTTGACAGATGACATTCAGGCGGCCAGAGCTACTGTATGGTCCCACACGCGACGTTCAGTCACTGCGGACATGGCTCGTTCCCTTTGCTCTTTGTTCACAGTCCAGGAGTTACGCGAGGCGGTAGAGGCTCTAGACCCTGCTTCTTGTCCGGGGGATGATGGCCTCTCTAGACAGTTCTTCATTACTCATTGGGATGCAGTTTCAGGGCCCTTGCTGAGAGGGCTTCAGGAGATTTATGATTATGGGACCATGCCTCAGTCTCTTTGCTCTGGGCTCATATCTCTTATACCTAAGGGGGGGGATGGCACGCTCCTGCGAGACAGTGGCGCCCCATTACGCTCCTTCCTACGGTATATAAGATATTAGCTTCCATGCTGGCAGTGCGAGTGAGGCCCTTTCTTCCAGACATCATTCATGGATCACAGACTGCTTTTATCCAGGATAGATGTATCCTGGATAATATCTTTTGCTACCATCAGGCGGTAGAGTGGGCTCAGTCTACTGGCACTCCCCTAGCATTGCTTTTTCTTGACTTTGAGAAAGCATTCGATAGGGTGGATTGGTCCTTCCTAGAGGGTACTCTTGCTCGCATGGGGTTTCCGCAGCAGTGGATCACTGGAGTATATGCACTTTACAGATCAGCAGCCAGTGCAGTGACTATTGGGGGTTTTGTTGGTAGATCTTTTGACATCTCTCGCTCTGTGAGACAGGGATGCCCCCTTGCAGTCTTTCTGTACTTATTTGTGGGAGAGGCACTTTCTGACTTTCTTCATGCCCGGCAGAGAGATATACAGGGAGTCACCTTGCCACTTACAGGCGAGCGTGACCTGATTGATCAGGAGTATGCTGATGATACTTTGCTCATGGTCCGTTATGCCATTGCTGTCCTTGATGTGACGCGTTCAGTTCTTGATGTTTATTGCTTGGCCAGTGGTGCTCGCATTAACTGGCACAAGTCATATGGTATGCTGGTTGGCTCTGAGGATGTCCCGTCTTGGGGTGTGGCAGAGGGGTTTACATGGTTGCAGCGGGGTCAGTCCTGTCGCTATCTGGGTTTTCAGGTGGGACTGGATATCACTCCCCAGCAGCAGTTTGCGCCGGTTTAGCAGTCGCTTCGCAGAAAGCTCTGCCACTGGTCTTCCCAGCACTTGTCTCTTGCAGGGCGGGTCCTTGTGGCCAATCAGGTACTGTTGGCATCTGTTTGGTACATTGCTTCCTGCTGGATGCTTCATACGGGAGTGATGCGGCAGGTTCGCCGCCTGATTCGCAACTTCCTGTGGAGTGGCCGTGATGGCAATGTTGACACTAGAGCTAGAGTCCGTTGGGAGACGATTATCCAGCCCATTGCAGAGGGGGGCCTTGGCATTATTGATCCAGAGATGCAGTGTCGTGCTTTGCTTACCAAGTTCATTATCCGCGCCTTGTTTCCGGGCAATGAAACTTGGAAGCTTCTTTTCAGATCGGTTTTGCACACAGTGACCCCGCAGTTGGGAACCCGCGATGGTCATACTTGGGCTGCGTGTATATGCTATATTTTTTCAGATTCTCCTCTGCGTACAGCTCATCTGTCACCCTTCATGCGCTCCATTTTACAGATATGGATCTCCATGAGACAGGGCATGCATAGACGTTCTCCTGCCTCTCTGCCAGAGATTGAGCGTCAGCCCTTGATCTGGAATCCCCATGTGTTGGATACTGAGGGTCGCCAGCTTGGCCAGAGGACCCACATTGACTGGGCGGCTTGGGATAGC